>NC_050576.1:246913717-247118347 GCF_011100635.1 Trichosurus vulpecula | reverse complement strand
AATTAATATCAGACTTAAAGGAAACAAAGAATGACTAGACAGTGGTTGAAAACTAGCAGCTTTCCATCAACAGGGAAAGAAGGAACAAAAGAAAATGCAGAAGGAGGAATTTAGGACCAAAGAACCCAAGGATAGATGAGGAGAGCAGAGAAAAGCCTTCTCTGGAGATCTCTGAAAGAAAGAGATTCTCATCTGTCTCATCTGAAAGATTTAAGTGGGATTGTGCCTGAAGGCAAGGTTATGAGCCAAAAGACTTCCCAAGGTCTCCTCTGGCCCTGCAGGTCTGGCAGTTCCAATCGGGTGAGGGTTGCCTTTTGTCTACATATATCTTATGGCTTTACCTCACCATGTGAACAGACTGGGGAGAGAGAGAGAGAGAGAGAGAGAGGAGAAACAGACACAGAGACAGAGGCAGAGACAAACAGAGACAGAGAGAAAGCACATTTTGGAATTGAATGGATAATGTGTAAGAGAATCTGTCCATTACATATAATCTTACAATTGCATGGTTACTTAACAATATTTAACCTTTTAAAATGACAGCGTATATATGAGCTCACTGGAATCCTTTCATCATATTAATTTAGGAGATAACCCACCTTATGGGCTGACAGCATATGAGTGATGAGTCTTTGACTGTATGCAGCTCTTATGTTCCGGGGATAGATTTGATGTATGGTAAATTAAGCCCATGTTATAACGAGATTCTATTATATATCCCTTTGAATACAGCATTGTGAGCATTTGTGTTTAATAGACCACAAGCTCATACATCTGGAGTCATCCAGTTCTATTTCATTTTACAGAGAAGAAATTGAGGTGCAGAGAGTGTAACTCATGGCCCAGCACCCCAAGCTTTGGATGTCCATATACCAAGTCTAATCTGGGAGATTTAAGTCCCAGTACTTGGAGTCTCATGCCAAGGAGGTGCTTCTGTTGTTCAACAAGAAGAACCCAGCACCAGGCAAAGCCCACATCACCCAGTTGTTGCTCTACCAGACACCAAGGATCAAGCTCTCATAGGCTCTGAGAGCTGCTGACTCTGTCATCTAGCCCTGACTATCCTAATGACCTTGTTAGCCTAGGAGCATGGTCTGCATGCCTTCATCCCATTCATGGCTATAGCGCCTACCTGATGGGAAAGCTCAGCCCTCTCCTTTCAGTGCTAGGCAGAATTTGAACCCAGGCCTTTTGACAGCAGAGCTAGTATTCTTTCTATGGTACCATGCTGTCCTAGCACGCTTTAAAAAAAATACATCTTAAGCACTGACCTTGTAGAGTAAGCTTAAAAGGAGCATCAACCCTGTATTAAAATGGCTGCATAGGAGCAATCATTCTTTGAAGATATGTGACAGTTAATTTGTTTCAGTTACTACACACCTTTGTTGCAAAAAGGGTCCTGTTGGTGGTGGGGAGGTGAGGAGTCACCCACAAAGTGTGATAGTGATGTTAAAGAAGATCAACATCAGATATTGTCAGAGGGTGCCATGTTAAAATAATTCAAAATTAATTTTATATATGCCAGTGTCTTCCCAGGCCCTCTCAGCGTCAGCATTAGCATCAGATTGCATGTCCGGAGCACTCAGTCTGAGGAAGAGAGTGCTGAGCTGGGTCTTCTTATGGAGGAGTAAAATAAATAGGGTTTGTGTGGCTCCTCCCTCCCCCCAGAAGTTTTCACTAAAGTGGATAATGTTGATGTGAAAAGACACTTTGAAGAAAGGTTGGACATCAGCAGGCACTTAGGCTATTGTCCAGTGGACCCCTGGGAGAGGGGAGGGAAGGGGTGGAAGATGAGGGCCAGGGATACTGGATGCATTAATTAGAGAACCAGGGCTGTGTTTGTGGGACTCTTGGGAATTCAGTTGATGGGCAACCCCAGCCTTTGATCCTGTCAATTCCACATGGGATGGTGATCTTCCTGGACTCTGCTCGTCTCCTCCCGTCATCCCTCACCAACTAATCAAACGAGGGGTTTGCTGCTGGAGAACGAAGGACCAGGGAGTGAAAAGCAACCAGGAGGCAAAATTAGGAAAAGTGAAGTGTCTGGCAGAAGTGGCAGCTTCGCTCCCCCTGCAAGGAGAAGTCACCAGGGCTATCACTCAGTCAGTCAGCAAGCACTCGTGGAAAGCACCCGCACTCGACAGCAAATTTTAATGAGGAATCGAGAAGTTGTCTGAACCTTAACTCCACCACCTACTAACTGTGTGACAGAAAGCAAGCCCCGGGGAGCCCCTTTCCTCGGCCATAAAGTCAAAATAGCGATACTTGCCGTATCACTCAATCGACCAATCAACTTACACTTGTCAAGTGCCTGCTCTGGGCCAGGCACCCGTGCTCAAGATTGAGCATGCATGCCTGCCCTCAGCAAGCTTATTTTGAGCATCTGATGAGAATAAAGGACATGAAGCTCTTTGTAATACTTAAGTTCTATTATAAGGGTTGCTGTAAGATACCTGTTAGCCCCAACATGGGTGAAGAGGTAAATACATTCAATCAGTCAACTGATCAGCAAGCATTTATTAAGCACCTACTGTGTGCCAGAGACAGAAGAATAAAGAATGAAACCATTACACCTTGCTAGGTGCTTACTTTCTAATGGGAAGAAAACAAGAACATATAAAGTGCATACAGCATAAATATAAAGCAAATAAATATAGGCATTTATTCAAATATTAGCATTAACTATATATTAGTATTATATAACATATTGCTATATCTAAAGTATTTATGTATTAGTGTGTCATATATGCACAGATGTTATTCTATTTTTATATATTGATTATTATAGTATACATAAATTAATAATTAAACCAAAGGGAGTTTTGAGAGGAAGGGCAGTAGCAATTGGGAGACTAGAAAAGCTTAACATAGGTGGTAATTAAACTGAGTCTTGAAGACAGGGACTCTATAAGGCAGACAAGAGCATTCCAGGCATGGGACCTAGCCATTACAAAAGCAGAGAGACTGGAAAATGGAAATGCTGTTTGTAAAGAAAAGAAAATAGGCTGATGTGACTGGATCACAGATTGTGGGATGGGGAGCAGTGTCCAAAGAGGTCAACAAGAGAGGCTGGGAGCTAAATAGAGAAGTTTGTATTTTGTTCTCAAGGCAGTAGGGAGCCACTGAGTTTGATTGAGTAGGGAAGTGGCAAGGTCAGATCTGTGCTTTAAAAAAGGCACATTGGCAGTGGTCTGTGGGATGGGCTGGCGAGAGGAGAGACTTGAATCAGGAAGACTAATTTCAAGGGTGTTGGATTCATCTAGCCAAGAGGTAATGAAGACTTCAACTAAGATGGTAGCTGTGTGAGTAGAGAGGTTGGGTTGGATCTAAGAAATGTTGTGAAGGTAGATAAGATTCCTCAGCTGATTGGTTTGGTAGGGATGAGGGAGAGACATCAACAACACAATTGTTCCCTAAATTAAAATTAAGAATTTTTAATAATTAAAATTAGGAATTTTTTTCAAATTTGATTTCACAAGCATTTTGTTATGTACCTACTATATGCAAGGCACTAGGCTAGGTAATAGGAGAAGAAGATTTTTAAAACGACAAACATTCTCTACCCTCAAGGAACTCACATTCTACTTGAAGGCATGACATGTATACAAGTAATAAATACAAAATATATGCAAAATAATAACATTTTTACTTCTACTGTAGCATTAATCCCTAACATCCAATCATTATGACTTATTGTTTCATGAGCTTCAAAACACTTTTTCTCATCTTCCATCTTCATAATTCTTCCCATTTGTTCCTTTGGTTATTTTGTTTTCTTGTACCTTTCCAACCACCTGAATTTGATAGTCTCTCTAGATCTCTTTATCCACTAGTACTGCAACCATGAACTACAATGTTCTTGCCTAGGCTGAGCTAGGAACACATATAACTTGAGAACTGAAATAGTCTTTGGCTGGAACATTTGAATTCTGGCATCCTACTAATGTCTGACAACAACCAGCAAATTAACAAATTGTGCCAAGGATCCTTGTTCTGCCCTCAGCCTAATGATTTATTTATTTAACTTATAACTGGCATCTCCATTAGGGCTGGTTTGTTGAGCAAAAGAGTAAAGGAGGCCCAGAGTTCCCATTGACAACAGCTCTATAGACAAGATGGTGGACACAAGATGGCAATGTGGGACACCAACAATCTGTAAATTTATGAGATACTGTTCTTTAAGAACAAATTTTCAACCCAACACGTGAATCTCTTAAGTTCATAATTTAAGTGATTATCCTGGAAAAAAAAGACTAGGGGAACCTACTATCTTTTTCCCTCTTTTTTAGTTTTATTGATGTCTTTCACTTTCTATCATACTTATAACTGAATACATCACTCCACACATCCTTCCCCATCAACCCATCCCTTGTACCAAAAATTTAAAAAGTCTTAATGTGGAATCTCTTGCACCAGAAATTTCAGATAAAAAAAATAGTCAAACCAGCCACCATACTGACAACATTTGACAGCCTAACCTTTCCAATAAAAAGGGGGAAATGCATGTTCTCATCTCTTCTCTAGGGTCAAACTTAACTAGTATAATTAAGCAACTCTAATTTGATTTTGTTGGTCTTTCCATTAGTGTTGTGGTAATAGCTGTGAATGCTGTTCTTCTGGTTCTGTGTACCGAACCTTTCATCAGTTCATACCAGTCTTCCCAGCCTTCTCTGAATTCTCATATTCTTCATCATGATATCCCATTACCTTCGTGTGTCACAATCGTCAAGCTGGTGAAATGCCAACTGAATCGATAACAGTAGCTAATATTTATATGGTGCTTCAAGGTTTCCAAAGCACTCTCTGTATAATATCCTGTGAGATAAATACCATTACCTTCACCATTTTACAGATGAAGAAACTGAAGCTGAGAGAGTCACAGGGTTAGTCAGTGTCTGAGGCAGGATTGGAACTCAGGTGTTCCTGATGCTAAGTCAGGATCTCCATCTACGACATCACCTAGGAGAAAGATAGCAGGTTGGATTGCATTTGGGAAACTGATCTGGGACTTCAGTGACGCCCAATCTTTCCTCCCTTTGTGAGGTAGAATTCTTCCAAGTGATTTGGTGACTCTCCCAGCTTTGAAATGGACTTACCTTTCTTCCGTTACCTGTGGGATTCACTCTATCCCTTCAGACATGCCCAGTCCCTAGTACATCTTCATTGCTCCCACCCTCCCTTCCAAGAGTTTACTTTAAATTTTAAATGGATAGCTTCATTCCCAAGTCTGACTAGTTGACTACACCCACTGCATCCTGGGCCATGGCTCCTGGTCTTGATTCTGGTCTTGCCACCAGACTCTGATGACTCTGGAGGATGAAGCTGATGACTTGGTGCAGCTCTGTCCACTTAAACCCATTCACTTGACCTCACGAGACCTCACCCTCCTGATGTCATTGATCCTATTGGAGAACAAAGGAACAACAGGAAGGGGAAAAATATGTAAATGCTTCATTCTCTTAATTCTAAGGCCAGTTCCAAAGTGACCATTTTTCTTTCCATTGGCATTCTTAAGTCTTTCAGTTTGGGTCTGTGCTAAGTGAGAACAACCCAGACTTCCTAATGACTTCAGCTCCGTACCTCGGATCCTAAGATCTTAGATTTGGAACTAGAGTACCTACAAAAGTGAGGAAAATGGAACTGAGAGGGAGGAGTCACAAATGACTTACCCATGGTCTCCCAGTTATTTTCAGAATCAGAATTTGAACCCAGATTTTCCTGATTCAGATTCAGCACCCTAGCTACAAACAACACCATCCCCAGCCAAGTGGTAATGGGGCTGTGTCTGAGACGCCTATATTTAAGGAGGGAAGCTTTCAAATTCCATTTACAAGAATGTCAAGAAACAACACATTTCTGCAGACCAAGATAAGGAAAACATCCAGGGATACACATTGATAGCTCTACTTCAATAAATAAACTTTTGGCGCTCATGATTAGGTACACGGGATTATTATATGTTTAATTGGCTAACGTGACAATTTGGAATTACTTCCAGTCACATTTAATTGGATTTGGAGTCTCTAGAGAAAAGAAATAGAGAGGCCTAGCAGAGAGGCAACCATAAAAGCAAAACATTCTTCCAAATTGCATTCGAACAACACATTAATATCCATTTCATGATAGTTGTTAAGCCCTCCCCCCAATTCCCCTAACCCCCCCACCCCCAGACTAATAAGAGGAATGCAATGGTTGTAACAAGCAGTTTGGATACTAAAACAGATTCAATTAGAAACAAAGATGTCGGGGTGGGGGAGGAGGCTTGTGAGATTTTTTTCTTGGAAATTTCTAAGGAGGCTTAATTTAATCAAAAACAAACAAGTTTTGACTTCAGCAAAGAGAGAGATATGCCTAAAAGCCTGTGTTACAGTCAGCCATCTATGCCGTTATGACTTTGAAGGCATTTCAGAGTGTATAAAATGGAATTTAGTCCCCAAATGCTCTAAAGTTTAATAAGAAGCAACTGAAGCAAAGCCTTTTCTTGCAGCTTCTAAATATTTGTATGTTGTATAAGTAGAAGTTAAAAAAAACCAACTGAGAGAAAAATACACTGCTGCTTATAGCCTACGGGTCAGAAGAAAGTCAACATAGATATCAATCAATAAATATTTATTAAGCACTTACTTTGTGCCAGGCATTGTGCTGAGGATACAAAAAAAGGCTAAAGACAGTACCTGCCCTCAAGGAGTTTACAGTCAAACGAGGGAGAAAATATGCAAACAAACAGAAAACAAGCTATACTCTGGATAAATGGGAAATAATTAAGGGGGGGGGGCACTGGAATTAAGAGGGGTTGCTTTATTTAATCTGGTGGTAATATACGAATATTTACTTTTTATAATCACTATATTCAATTCAGTGCTAGGCTTGGGAGTTTTTCATTTGTTTTATCAATTTGTTTCTCTTTCTTTGTTTATGACCTTCAGGAGTGCCATGATCGCTGACTATATGTACTGGCTATCAGGAGGAAGTGAACAGTATGTCAGCAAACTCATCAAGTTGTACTGGCAGGTAAATGTTTGAGTCTGACCCTCCCCCAGGCGGTGGGCTCCCTCATTCTAGAACCCACGGAAAAAATGGGGCCACCAGAAAGGTATCCCTGGGCACATCAGTCATAAGGACCCTCCCTTAGATTAATGTGGTTTTAAGGAAATCATTTTTGTGAAACTAACTTTGAAGGAAAAATTAAGGTCATCAACCCCTGGGCTCCAACTTTAATTAAATGAGGTGTTTGCCACCTCTGTAGGGATCCCAAGAGCACTGTTCCTGGTATAGGTACGCACAGTGGTGTCACATGACCTTTGAAGATCTGAATGTGATATTTTCCTAAATTCTAATTGCATCATAAACTGGGAGGAGGGTACAGGGGGACTATGGTGGTAATTTCAAGGAAACTCATAGAAATGATGTAAAAAAAAAATTGTTCTTTGGGTATTTGCTTACTGTTTTGGTTATGTACTGTCTATCAGGGCCATAACTAGGAATTTTTGTGCCTGGGGCAAGCAGTGTTGAACCCTAACTTGGGAGGGTTGGAACACTGCCCCACAGTGAGGAAACAAGAGACACCAGCCTAAGGCTATTCCATAGGGCATGAGGGAAGGAGTACCATTTGGTAATTTTCTATTTCAACTAATCGTACTTGTAAACTAGGTGCTAAGCATAATTGTTTCCATTCTGATGAAGGAAAGATGGGCTCTCAGACCAACCTGGACCCTCAGCCCTAGGTATAGTTCTATGACTTCTCTCCCAAGCCAGCAGTGCATTTTAATACGAAGAGTCCTTTGAATGTCTGAACATTTCACAGAGCCTGCCTCCCCCCACAATAGCTGTCATTAACATCTGTCAATTGAGAAAATACAAAAATATGTGGTGATAAAAAGCTACTATGAATTCAGTAACACTTTTAAATGAAATTGTATTTTAGTGATAAAAAGAACATCAGCATACATTTGAAAAAGAATCATACATATACATGAGAGAGAATCACAGATTCTCAGAGGAAAAACTTGAGAAATCATCTAAACCAAGGGTTCTTAACATTTTTTGTGTGTCCTGAACCCTTTTAGCACTCTGATGAAACTTATAGACAGACCCTTTACCAAAATAATGCTCTTCAATGTGTAAGATAAAATATATAGCATTACATATGGCATTACAAAGGAAACCGATATATTGAAATACAGTTATTAAAATATTTTTATTGGCATAGCCAAGATGGCAGCTAGAAAGCAGGGACTTGCCTAGGGCTCTCCCTCAGGAACCATCAAATACTGATAAAAAATGGCTCTGAACAAATTCTAGAACTGCAGAACCCACAAAATAGCAGAGGGAAGCAGGGCTCCAGCCCAGGACAGCCTGGATGGTGGCTGGGTAAGGTCTATCGCGCATGGAGCTGGGAGCGGAGCAGAGCCCAGCGTGGACTGTGCCTGAACCAACCAGACCGGGAGCTGGGTGGAAGAGGCCCTAGTGCCTTGAATCAGTGAGCTATGGCAGGTATCAGACTTCTCAACCCACAAACACCAAAGATAACAGAGAAGATTAGTGGGAAAAGCTGTGAGGGACAGAGTGAAAGGAGTTCGGCTACAGCCCCAGGGGCAGCGGGGGTGGTG
Source organism: Trichosurus vulpecula (assembly GCF_011100635.1). NCBI lineage: Eukaryota > Metazoa > Chordata > Mammalia > Diprotodontia > Phalangeridae > Trichosurus > Trichosurus vulpecula. The sequence goes on along the minus strand of NC_050576.1, from coordinate 247,109,738 downwards.
CAGCTACAGAACTACAGCTGCACTTGCTTCTGGCCCCAGGCCCACCTGGTGGGAGGAATTAAGTGGTGGATCAGAGCAGGAGTGCAGAGCCTGCTTAAGATCTGAGTCCCTGTCCAAGTTGGTGGTTCTCGGAGGAGGAGGAGCACTGGTGTGACAGAGCTTGCTGTATAGAAATAACTCTGAAAACAATAGCACATCCCCTCAAGCTTGGAACAAAGTACTCTGTACTCTACAAGCAGTCATACCCCGACGAAAAACTCAAGGGTCAAGTAAGTTGGCTGGGAACATGGTTAGGCAGCGAAAATGGACTCAGATTCAGACTCGGACTTTGGAATCTTTCTTTGGTGACAAAGAAGACCAAAACACACAGCCAGAAGAAGTCAACAAAGTCAAAGAGGCTACATCAAAACCCTCCAAGAAAAACATGAACTGGTCTCAGGCCATGGAAGAACTCAAAAAGGATTTGGAAAAGCAAGTTAGAGAAGTAGAGGAAAAATTGGGAAGAGAAATGAAAGTGATGCAAGAAAACCATGAAAAACAAGTCAATTGCTTGCTAAAGGAGACCCAAAAAAATACTGAAGAAAACAACACCTTAAAAAATAGACTAACTCAAATGGCAAAATAGTTCCAAAAAGCCAATGAGGAGAAGAATGCCTTGAAAGGCAGAATGAGCCAAATGGAAAAGGAGGTCCAAAAGACCACTGAAGAAAATACTACCTTAAAAATTAGACTGGAGCAAGTGGAAGCTAGTGACTTGATGAGAAATCAAGATATTATAAAACAGAACCAAAGGAATGAAAAAATGGAAGACAATGTGAAATATCTCATTGGAAAAACTACTGACCGGGAAAATAGATCCAGGAGAGAGAATTTAAAAATTATTGGACTACCTGAAAGCCATGATCAAAAAAAGAGCCTAGATCTCATCTTTCAAGAAATTATCAAGGAGAACTACCCTGATATTCTAGAGCCAGAGGGTGAAATGTAAATTGAAAGAATCCACCAATTGCCTCCTCAAAAAGATCCCAAAAAGAAAACTCCTAGGAATATTGTCGCCAAATTCCAGAGCTCCCAGATCAAGGAGAATATACTGCAAGCAGCCAGAAGGAAACAATTTGAGTATTGTGGAAACACAATCAGGATAGCACAAGATCTAGCAGTTTCCACATTAAGGGATGGAAGGGCTTGGAATATGATATTCCGGAGGTCAGTGGAGCTAGGATTAAAACCAAGAATCACCTACCCAGCAAAAATGAGTATCATGCTCCAAGGCAAAATATGGATTTTCAATAAAATAGAGGACTTTCAAGCTTTCTCAGTGAAAAGACCAGAGCCAAATAGAAAATTTCACTTTTAAACACAAGAATCAAGAGAAGCATGAAAAGGTAAACAAGAAGGAGAAATCACAAGGGACTTACTAAAGTTGAACTGTATATGTGTGTATATATGTGTGTGTGTGTGTGTGTGTGTGTGTGTACACAGAGGGCACAGGGTGACTTGAATATGAAGGGATGATATCTAAAAAAATTAAGGGATGAGAGAGGGATATATTGAGAGAGGCAGAAAGGGAGAGATAGAATGGGGTAAATTATCTCGCATAAAAGTGGCAAGAAAAATTAGTTCTGTTGGGAGGGAAGAGGGGGCAGGTGAGGGGGAATGAGTGAATCTTGCTCCATTGGATTTGACCTGAGGAGGGAATAACATACACACTCAATTGGGTATCTTACCCCATAGGAAAGAAGGAAGAAGAAGATACAAAAGGGGAGACGATAGAAGGGAGGGCAGATAGGGGGAGGAGGTAATCAAAAGCAAACACTTTTGAAAAGGGACAAGGTCAAGGGAGAAAATTGGATAAAGGGGGATAGGATAGGAAGGAGCAAAATATAGTTAGTCTTTCACAACATGAGTATTGTGGAAGGGTTTTGCATAATGATACACATGTGGCCTATGTTGAATTGCTTGCCTTCTTAGGGAGGGTAAGTGGGGAGGTTAGAGGGGAGAGAATTTGGAACTCAACATTTTAAAAGTAGATGTTCCAAAAAAAAGTTTTTTGCATGCTACTAGGAAATAAAATATACAGGCAATGGGGCATAGAAATCTATCTTGCCCTACAAGAAAGTAAGGGAAAGGGGGATGGGGAGGGAGTGGGGTGACAGAAGGAAGGGCTGACTGGGGAACGGGTCAATCAGAATATATGCCATCTTGGAGCGGGGGAAGGGTAGAAATGGGGAGAAAATTTGTAATTCAAACTCTTGTGAAAATTAATGCTGAAAACTAAAAATATTAAATAAATAATGATTTTTTAAAAGGAAAAAACAAAAAAATAAAATATTTTTATTAATTGGATGATTTCACATGTATAACTGATATCATATTGCTTGCCTTCTCAAATGGTAAGGGAGAGGTGGGAGGGAATTTGGAACTCAAATTTTTTAAAAGAATGTTAAAAATAAGTAAATAAATGATTGAAATAAAATATTTAAGTACATGGACCACAGCTTAAGAACTCCTTATCTAGTCTAGCCCATACCTGAACAGATTTCCCCCTAATAATAATGATGGATATTGGGAGACACCCAAGTCCCTTTGACCCTCGTATAATATAATTCCAAGACCTTTCATCATCCTCTGGATCGTCTCTTCTGGATGCTATTAAGATGGTCAATGTCCTTCCTAAAATATGGCATTGAGAATTGAACACCTTCATTATTTGGTCTACAAAAGATATAGATAGATAGATAGATAGATAGATAGATAGATAGATAGATAGATAGGTGATAGACAGATAGATAGATAGATAGATAGATAGATAGATAGATAGATAGATAGATAGATATGCAAGGGCCATAGGTTGAAAATCACTGTTCTGCACTATTAGAGCAAAAACAAACTCTCTTTCCAGCGGGATGCATCATCTGTCTCCAAATAGATTTAATTATGTATGACTACTATCACCATTTAAGGTATATTAATTCAATGTAATTCAAGCCATTTTTAACTTAGGAAGAGTGAAATATACTTGAATACATATACATACAGATAAGAGTAAACCAGGCTCTTCCATCAGACTGTGAGCTCCTTGGGAGAGCAGGAGCTGGTTTTTGCGCTTCTTTGTATCTCCAGCATTTAGCCTGGTTTCTGGAACAAAGTAGGCACTTAACGAATGTTTATTGAGTGACTATAATCCTAAATTCTTTTCTGGTCCTTTTTCCTTTTTCCATCATTCTATGATTAACTCCTAGGATCCTCATTGTACTGCTGCTCTGAGCATAACAACTTAGGGAGATAATACGGCACAGAGAAAAGGGAGACAGGAAGATTTGTGTTCAAGCCCTACCTCCGACACATACTGGCTGTGTGACGTTGGGCAAATCCCTTAACCTCTCAGTGCTCTGGGTAATTCTCCCAGTTGCAGAGATGCTGAACTTCACTGATAAAGGGAATTTCCATACTGGGAACTTCCACATACCAATGAAGTCACAAGGCTAGTCCTGATTCCCCTGTGTCATTGTTGTTATTGTTCAGTCATGTCCAGCTCTTCGTGACCCCATGGACCCCAGCACACCAGGCCCTTCTACCCCCCACTGTCTCTCAAAGTCTGTCCAAGCTAATGTTCGTTATTTCATGACACTATCTATCCACCTCATCCTCTGCCTACCCCTTTTCCTTTCACCTTCAATCTTTCCTAACATCAGGCTCTTGTCAGATGAGTTCAATCTTCTCATTATGTGGTCAGAATATTTAGGTGCCAACTTAAGTATTTGACCTTCCAGTGAATAGCCTGAATTAATTTCTTTAGGTATTCGCTGATTCAATCTCCTTGCTATCCAAGGGACTCTCAAAAGCCTTCTCCAGCACCACAGTTCAAAAGTGTAGATGCTGCGGTGCTCAGTTTTTGCTGTAGTCCAACTCTCACAGCCATATATTACCGCTGGAAAAACCATAGCTTTGACTATGTGGACCTCTGTCAACAAGGTGTGTCTCTGCTTTTTAGTATGCTGTCCGGATTTGCCATCGCTTTTCTTCCAAGGAGCAAGCTTCTTTTAATTTCATGGCTGCAGTCACCATCCACAGTGATCTCTGAGCCCAAGAATATAAAATCAGACACTGCTTCCATTTCTTCTCCCTCTGTTTTCCAAGAAGTGATGGGAACAGTTGCCAAGATCTTCATTTTGTTTTGGTTTTTGACGTTAAGCTTCAAGCTTTTACACCCTCCTCTTTCACCCTCATCAAGGGGCTTCTTAATTCCTCTTCACTTCCTGCCATCGGAGTGGTGTCATCTGCGTATTTGAGATGGTTGCTATTTCTCCTCCCAACCTTAATTCCAGCTTTGGATTCATCCAGCCTGCCATTTTGCATGATGTACTCTGCATATAAATTAAATAAATAGGGCGACAATATACAGCCTTGCCACACTCCTTTTCCAGCCTTAAGCCAATTAGTTGTTCCATGTTGGGTGCTGACTTGCCTAGGACCACACAGCTAGTAAGGTTTGATTTGAACTCACATCTTCCTAACTCTAGGTCCAGCGCCAGCTAGCTGCTTATTCAGCCAAGGTAATTTCCATGCCTGCCTAACGCTTCCCCTCCCCAGATAGTTTAACTAGCACACGTTAAAGTACTCCGGCCTTTCATTTGCTTATAGATTTGATGCCGGTCAGTAAAATTTGGCCAAACACATCAAGACAAATAGCTCATTCTATAAAAATGTCAAGGAGTCTTTATGGGCCCCACTAAGCCAAAAGAATCTTGGGTTGGAAGGTCTTTGACAAAACTTATCAGACAGTAAACTGTTTGGAGGGCAATCAATTTATCTGCCACAGAAGGATGACGGGAATAACCAGCTCTGCTAGAATTTAAAATTGTGACTATAAGGGACCTAGGTTAATGATTAAGCAACCAAATTTTTTCCATTTCAAATTGTAATTATAAGGGACCTGGGTTAAGCAATCAAATTTTTTCCATTAAAAAGTTTTTCTTTGATTTTTTAAAGGGATACCATGTTGATTTAGACCTTTGGCAAAGGTCTATATTTTATAAAGAGAGAGAATAGCACAGTAGACAGCCAGCCCTGGAGTTACGATGACCTCGGTTAGACTCCTGCCTCTGATAAAGATTGACTTTGTGACCTTGGACAAATGAAGGGAGAACTAACCGAAATCAAAGGTTTTGAATTCAAATCCTGCCTTTGACCATTACTATCTGTAAGACTTTGTGTGAGTTATCTAACCTCCTGGGCCTCAGTTTCCTTATCTGAAAAAAGGGTTTGGGTGAGATGCCCTCTGAGATTCCTCCCAGTTCTAGACTTATTATAAAAAGTCACTTCCCTTTTTAGTGCCACAGGCAGCTCTCGAAGAGTTGTTAATCTGCATAGACCGAGGGACAGGAGAGTTGAAGTCACTCACCTGACCCAAAAACAAAGAATCAATTGCAACAACACCCTTATGTTGTCATTATACAGTGTTTAAAGGATCATGGTTCCATGGAAACCCCATTGGCCCTGGGCCCAGATTTGAGGCCGTTCACTTGCTACCTTCTCACCTTGCCATCATCCCTTCACTTCATTGTCTGACCTGTGAAAATAAGGAGCTTGGACAGATGACCTCCAAGGTCTCTAGGAACTGGCCAAGACCATTGATCTCCTGGTAAATTTTTTCAATTAAAATAATAATTACAGCTGACATTTATACAGTACATAAAAGTGTTTTAAAAACCACTTTGAAAAATCAACAATTCAGTAAACATATGTCAAGTACCTACTATGTGCGAGACACTTTGCTAAGGTACTGGGACAAAAAAAAATTGTTCCCGCTCTCTAGGAGCTTACTTTTTACTTTACATGAGTGATGTTGTTTGAGCTTCCCCAGAATCCTGTGAGTCCTGCTAATTTTATTATCCCTACTTTATAAATGAGGAAACTAAGCTTTAGAAGGATCGGGTGACTTCCCCACGGTCCAACAGAGAGTGAGTGTCAGAGGTAGAATTTGGACCCAGCTCTCTGTTGACTGCAGATCTGGTCCTTTTCAGTGAAACAAGCTGTCTCCATTTTCCATTTTACCAGGAAACTAACATTTTTCACCTGCTTTCTCATAAGGCAGGCTTTTTAAAAATTCGGGGATAACAAACTGGTTGTGTCACTGTGGTATATCCCCTGGTGGCCTCATTAGGCCAAGGCTAAACAGGAAAGTAGAGAATGTAATGACCTGGAGACAGACCTGGGTTCTGGTCAGAGTTCTGGTGTGAGATAGTTATGTGGCCTTTGATAAATCACTAAAGCTCTCTGAATCTCAAGGTTTTAGTCCATAAAATTAGCATATTGAACTAGATTACTTCTAGAGTTTTCTTTAAGCTCTAAAAGTCTACCGTTGTTATTCATGCCCACCAATCTTGACATAACCTGAACACTTAACAACGAAGATGAACTCAGAAAGCCATACCCCTATTACCCTACCCCATTACTAGGAACTTCTTTTTCAAATCTGTTGTCTCTCTCCTTCTGGCCAACATTATCTCAGTTCTTAATCCAGTACATGGGACCTTGTTCCAACCAGAAAGCCATGAGAGTGTTGGAGTTGGTAAAAACAAATGTATCGCCAAAGGGAGTCGCTAACCATAGCTGATTGGGAGGCCCACTACATCTGGCCTTCCAGGCTCTCCAGATCTCATCCCCTTTCCGTTTATGGCTTAATTGGATTCATTGCTTGGTGTTCTGTGACCTACAGTGCAGTGATGTTAAATAGCTGCAGGCAATGGATCCCTTGGCCCTGGGTATATGATTTTAAAATAAAGAAGAGAGCAGCAGTGAGGGGGAGGAAAGAGACAGAAGTCTGATGTTTCATGTATTCCCTAGTCATGGTGAAATGGCCCTTACCCATGTATCAGAGAGGTGAAAATATATTGACAATTCTTTTTGCATCCGTGATTGGAATTATTCTGGCTATTGAAACAAAGGCACCAAGAAAAGCCAATGACTCCCAACTGAAATCAGGAAGAGATTAAACCCCCAGCCAAGGACTGGGGCAAGGTGACCCATCTCTACTGTCCTTTGGCTATGACTGTCAGCTTATATCAATAGGACGGCATTGGGGTAACCCCCGCCCCAGGGAGCATAGGTTCAGGATAGAAGAGCAACTAAGTCAATTGGCAACAATGAGCCGTGGGTTGGGGCAGAGGTAGGGTGAACATAGCAGGGGCTGGCCTGGCCAGGACACATAACTTACAGCCTACAGACAGAGAAGTAGTGTGTCCTGGTGGATGTGCTGCTCCACTTGGAGTTAGGAAAACCTGGGCTTAAATCCTGCCTCAGGGGCAGCGAAGTGGTACAGTGAATAGAGCCTGGAATCAAGAGGACCTGAGTTCAAATCCAGGCTTTGACACACAGCTGTGTGACCTTGGGCAAGTCACTTAACCCTGATTGCCTCGCCTCCCCCCTCCCCCACACTTAATAACTGTGTGACCCTGAGTAATCACTCAATAGATAAACGTGTGCTAGGTGCTGGCGGTACAAAAAGGGGCGGCAGGTGGTTCCTGCCCTCAGGGGGCTCACCATCTAATAAGGGAAACAGCGCTCAAACAAATACAGACAAACAAGCTATATACACACAGGACGACAAAGGGGAGGCACTCGAATTAGGAGAGGTTGGGAAGCTTTTTTGTACAAGGTGGGATTTTAGTTGGACCCTGAGGGAGGTAGCTGTCGAACCCCCACAGGGAACTACGAGGAGCTCGCTATCTCCCGGGGCAGCGCATTCTCCTTAAGACCTTCTTAGTTGTTAGAGGGGTTTGGGGTTTGTTGCTTTCTCCTCTCATCAAGCCTAAATCGCTGAGCACATTTAACCCATCATACCTAGAACAATCTTGGTGAATCATACCTGGTTCCTTCAAGCAAAGCTCCCTTCATCATCTTTGTTTCCTTGCTTTTGGACGCACTCCCTCCCCAGACCTGGAGTCTGGAAGACCTCAGTTAAAATGGTCTGAGTTTTGCCTCACACACCTACTAGCTGTGTGACCCAGGTCAATCCATTTAACCTCTGTTAGTCTCAGCTTCTCCTTTGATAAAATGGAGATAACATAGCACCTGCCTCACAGACTTGGAATGATCAAATGAGATAATGTTTATAAAACACTTTTCAAACTTTAAGGTGATAGGTGCGCGAAAATATAATGTATGCATATATCATACATGTGTGTGTATGTGTATGTATATGAAATGCATAGATGTTGTAATTGTAATAATATGTAATATGATATTGTACAAACATTAGCTATTATTATTTATGAAATGCATTTTTGAAACCCATGGAAGACTTTAAATTTAACCCTGTTAAATTTAATCTCATTAGTTTGGTGCCGTGTTCTAGCCTACTACGGATTTTTCAAAGAATGACACATTACCCATGTGTTAGCTGTCTTCCTCTGCTTTGTCTCATCTGCAGATCAGAGAACCCCTCCAGCCATGCCTTAATCTACATCAGTATAAAATGTAAAATAGTTCAGGACCTACCGAATACCAATCTCTGGGGCACTCCACTAGAGACCACCCTCCAAGCTGACATCAAACTATTAATGACGGTCACTATGGCTCTGACTATACCATCATATAGAGACGTCCAGCCCACATCTCTCCATTTTGTCACAAGAATTATACCAGAGACTTTGTCTGACACTTTGTTTATATGAAGACAGGCCAGAGAAAAATTTTAGGGAGATGAGAATATGTTAGTCCTTGATAGGAGGAAGCTCAAGATGGTCATAAATACCTGATAGCTAGTTTGGAACCTGGAGTAAACTGTGAGGATCTTCTCATTATGGCACACCATCCAGCCTACTACAGCCATTTATTATGTTATAAGAAAGCCCTCTTAAATTCCATAGAGATTGGTGTGCTGCCCTCTGAGGAAAAGGAAAGGTATAGAGAGAAGGATACTCTGCAGTCTGAAGTCTGAGAAGGCTAATTAGCAAAGGGAAGCTGAAACCTGGAAGGGACACCATTGTGCTGAGGCCCAGTCACCATATTATCTCATAGTACCCACCAATGTTTCTCCTCCTCATTCTCAAATGGATCATAGATGCATGTCTAGAGTTGGAAGGAACCTTAGACTCAATGCCTTCACTTTATTGATGAGAAAACTTTCTTATTGTTCCACTTAGCACCTTTGTGACATCCAGACTGTGGCCACCACTCCCTAATATATGTTGTCTCCTCCATTAGAATCTAAGCTCCTTGAGGGCAGGAACTGTCTCGCCTTTATATTTTTATCCCCAGCACTTAACACTGACTTCCAATTAGTAAGTACTTAATAAATGTTTTTTTTAATCATTTAAAGCCCCACCCACATGTTTCCAAAGAGAAATTCAGTCATTTTCTGAGAGACAGGGTCATTTCATCATGGTTTTGGGGTACCACCAAAGAACTGATGAGCACAGCCCCTAAATGTGACCCACCCCTCCAACAGGAGACTAATTAATTCTTCCCTAGAAGTTTGTATCCATTCAAGCTGAGGTCCATAATTGTCTGCCCAAAGTCAAAGAGGCAGTGAGCATCAGGGTTTGGTTCCTCAATTGGCAGTCCTTCTGCCGCCCCATCCTGCCCCTCCCCTCCAGGAGACATTCCAAGGAGGTCACTGCTTGAACCAAAATGGTTCCCAAGAAAAATCGACTTGAGGATTCTACTTCCTTTTATCTCATCTTGTTGTCAACAGGTAGCCAAGAATATTGACTGTGTGGGTATTTACTCACATCTCCCATTATCACAGTGCCTAGCATGAATAAAACACTTAAGTGCATTTTCATTTATTCACGATTAAAAGACTATAGATTTCCTCTCATAGGCTAAACAAAAGTAAGATGCTGCTATTCCTCCCTCCTGAATATCATGAATATCATGACAACCTTACCATTTGTTAGAAGGAGAAGGAAAAAAAGAAAGGAAAAAAGAAAAATAGAAAGGAAAAAAGGAAGGAGAGAGGAAGGAAGGAGAGAGAGAAGGAGGGAAGGAAGAAAGGAAAGAAAGAAGGAAGGAAGAAAGGAGGGAGGGAGGGAAGGAAGGAAGGAAGGAAGAAAGGAAAGAAAGAAGGAAGGAAGAAAGGAGGGAGGGAGGGAAGGAAGGAAGAAAGGAAAGAAAGAAGGAAGGAAGGAAATGTCTTGAAGTATTCCCTTCCATGACACTTCATGCTGAGATGCGTCACAGTATGATGAATAAAAGTGTTTGCACATGTTATTCTACATTGGTGCTGCCTCTTCAGAGTGAGAGGGAGAAAGCTGAAAATATCTTGTCATGTAGGGCAGGACTTCCTTGCACACACGCCTTTGTAACCTAAGCAACTGCTGTTGATCCGCATGCTCTCATTATCAGCCTCCCTCCTCCTTCAGAACACCACAAGATCTCCTCATAATTCTGAGCTCATTAGCCAGACAGAGATAGACAAAGAAAGAGAGGAGAGAAAGAGGGGGAGGGGGAGGAGAGAAACACAGAGAGAGAGAGAGAGACAGAGACAGAGACAGATAGAGACTCTTCCTTAGAGAGATAGGAATCGGTGATTTTGAAGAACTGAGCTGAAGGTATTTGTACGTAACCTCTCTCATTTTACCCAAAATAAAAAATGTATTTAACTCTGAGAAGAGCTCCAGAGGGGCTTCTGTTCTCCCCCTAGTCCCTGACCAAATTTTAGCTCCATGCCTGCTTCTGAGCCCTGAGCATTCATTCATCCAAAAAATGTTTCTTGAGTATTTGCTACGGCTCCGTACTGTGTTAGTGCAGTGAGGAGGTACTAGTCTGAACAAAACAGTTTTGTCCCCTCAGAGGAGGGACCGGTCCAGCAGAGGAGATGAGAAAACATACACAGACAACAATAAAGTAAAACATGTGGTAAATGCATAAGAGCACAGACAGACGACAGTCTGCGAGGCTTCCCAGGAAGAAAAGATGGATCGTGACAAGCACAGTTTGTTACATTGAACTCTGGTTCCCTGTGCTAGACGCTGGGGTACAAAGAGAGAAACCAAATAGCCCTTGCCTTCGAGGCCCTTGCATTCAACTCACATCACAATACTGGCGTGGACAAATCAAGCCAAATCCAGACACCAAACTCACACCGTAGTGTATGCCCCCACGGTGAGTTTGGGCAAGTCCCTTCATGTCTCTGAGCCTCAGTTTCCCCATCTGGACTGAACCAGAGGGGTCGAGTCCACATTGTTCCACACAGCACTATTCCCGAGTGGGGGACTTTTCCATGTTAATATGCATCCCCTCATGCCCCAGCTGCATCTCTCTCTTTCTCCTGCCCCTGCTGCCCCTCACTGACCCTGTGCCACTTCTCCTCTCCCCGACCCAAAGCAAAGAGCAACCTCTACGACTCTCTGTATCCCCGAGCCCTCTTAGCCAGCCCCATCAACAATAGCATCCTTTGTGCATCCCAGGCCGCTGCTGGCTGAATAAACGTTAGCTTGTTATTCTGAGATTTAGCACAGACCAAGGACTTGGAAAAGCTGGTTCTATTCAGATTGGGTTCAGAGAGTTCTCTCATTCTCTTGTTTTGCTTCCTGCTCAAAGTTGTAGAAAATAGGGTTCACTGGGGATTAAAAGGCAACAGTTCATGATTGAGGTAAAAAAAAAATGTTCTGGCTGGATCCTTGAAAAATCATAGCACAGAAGTTCAGGCTGGGAAGAGACCTACCTGTCTTCTGGATCTAATCCGAAATCTAGACAGACTTTTCTCTGTAATATTCCGGACATCCATTTTCTCTACTTGAAAGGCCCTGGTGAAGAAAAACCTGCCAGACACAAGAGCGTCCCTCCACTTTTGGACAACAAATATGGGGACTTTTGTCATTTTTCCCCTTTAGGTTAAAGCTAAGTTTGCTTCTCTGCCACTTAAATCAATCACCAAGTGTTCATTTGGCACCTACTATGTGCCAGGCCCTTTGCTAAGTCCTGAGAATACAAAGACAACCTCCCCTTCAAGGAGCTTCCCAATGGATCCAAGCACAACAAATGTATCCCCCTTCCTTCTGCCTTCCCCATAAATGCTTTAAGATTATTAACCCATCACCTGATCTTCTCTTTTCAAGATTAAATGTAATGTTTATTCAGATAAAATGTGAGGACAGGGGTTGTGCCTGGCACATAGTAGGTGTTTGAGAAATGCTTGCTGATCAGCAGGTTGCTTGGTCGGTTGGTTTGGGGTTAAAGCCTCTGATGCTCACTGGTTTCTTCATAAGAATAAGCGTAATGGGGGTCCTTTAGATCACTCTCTTATGCATACCTTGGCTCACCCACGCCTCACAATGACCCTATGATCGAAGTGCTGGGGGTACTAACAACCCCATTTTCACAGAGGAGAGCATGGAGGCTCAGGGGAAGTAAATAGAGAAATGTAGGTGTCAATGGGCAGGACCAGACCACAGTGACAGCGGATGGAGGCTCCCTTGGAGACAGAATGCCGACAGATCACTCACACTGATCTTCGGACCTTACATTTTCTCTCCTGTTCCGTCCTTTTTGCCGCTTGATCTGGCAATGAAGTCATTGTGATGAATCTTTCATCAGTCATTCACACAGGAGAAAAAAACCAAAACATGTCACCTTAACCTCTGCATGGAGAGTTCCTCAGCACGAAGAAACAAGGAAGGGAGGTCAGGAGCCTGAAACATTTTATTATCAGCAGCAAAAACACCTAAGAGATAAAAAATGTTTTTTTTCCTTTAAAGGTTGGCTTCCTCTTGAAAAATGGTTCCCTAGGAGGAACAGTATGGAAAGATAAGCAAAGAGGTCTTTGAGGATTTGTGTTTATGTCCCCTTTGGGGGCACTATCAGAGAAAGTGCACCCTCTATTTAGAAGTTGTTTAAGCATGTAGCCTGCATTGGCTGTAGAGGTAGGTGGGCCTGCGGGACAACCATAGTTCCATAGAATATCAGGGTTGGAAGGGACCATAGAGACCAGGTTGAAGTTAAACTTCCCCATTTTACAGATGGACTTAACTGAGGCCCAAGGACTTACCCAGCATCACACACATAGTAAGAGACCAGGGCTGGATTTGAACCCACATCCTTTGTCTCCCAGTCCCAGGCTCTTTCCGACTATAACCTATCTGCTTTCCTAATTCCCTTACCTATGAAAGGAGGATAATAATATCTCTCTTATTATACCTTATATTGTAGAGCTTTATGAAGAAAGTCCTCCATAAACCTAAAAACGCCCTTAAAATGTGAGCTGCTATTATTATTAACTCACTCATGTATAACTTAGCATCTTAGAGTAGTGGGAATCTGTTTGTTAGATAATTATCTATCGCTTTGAAAATCAGAGAGCAGGACCTTGAGAGATTTCAACTGAGGCACATTGCTTTGGATGGGAGAAATAGCGGGGAATTATTAGAGACCTGACCGGTCAGTCTTTCCTGGCTCAGCTTCGTCCATCCCTCCCCCGTTTGTTGCAGTTTTTACTTTTAAGATACATCAAGAAGGGAAGCACAAATATCCCCCCATCACTTCAGAGGCACACTCTTCCTCGATGTCTGGGACAATGGGCTCCCGGCTAGCACCCTTCCTGCTGTCATGTTGCTGCTGAGATCGCTCCTGAGGGTCTGTGGGTATCCATGTTGGGTTTGCTACCAGCCCCTTCTGCTTGAACTCCACTTGAAGACTGTGGGTAGCCTATTCTTATGAGCTTTTAAAACTCACAGTCCTCCAGATCAGTCTCCTCCACTTGAAACAGGAGAACAAACGTCAAGGCAAAGACCTAAGACCTATGTTCTCCAGGCCACAGGCCAACGTGAGAGGACCCAGGGCTTCCCCCTACGCCACACAGCATTGTCTCTCACCCAACCCCCTGCCCTGGAAAAAGAAGAGAAAGAACCCCATATGGAAGAGACACGACTCTGTGCAGTCACAGGCGCCATAGTTTGGCCCACAGCTGGCCTGCAGGCACTCGTCTGGGTGTCCTCTGCGTGGAACAGAAATTAGCCTGGCCTTGTGGAAGAAGTGCTCAGCTCTGACTGAGGAGACTCAAACCCCCAGCCTGACTGTTGTCACCCATTGGGTAACTGGGAACAGGTCCTCCCTTAATCTCACATCCCTCTTCCAAAACCAGGTTAACCCCACCTGTCTCTGACTCACAATAATTTTCCAAAGAGCATCGACAAAGCCAGTTCCTGGCCACCTGAGGCTCACTTTTCTGCCTTCTCTATTAGCTGGAGAATAATATACCCGGCAATGATTTTTTTTATATTCACTGTCCTTTAATCTAGCCAGTGTTCAAAAACCCTGTACAACAAATGTCCATATTTCTCAATTAGATGGCAAGCCCAAAAGAAGGGGTCCGAATGGAACTGGGCAGCTGGGGAGAGCATTTTTTTTAAATTGAGTCTTGAAAAAGTAAATGTGTTTTTAAAAAAACACAGTACAACTGGAGAAATGGATTTTTTCATCTAATTATTCATTCCTGTTTATATATTCTTTAATGATGTGTTTCCATGGTTACCATAGTTGCTAAATGCTGCTGCCTCTGGTTCCCTTTGCCTTGAAGCTATTTGAGGCACCACGCCAGGGGGGCGAGGTACAGTGTGGAATGTGAGCTGTTGCTGGGGCATGCCTTCATTCCAAGACTGAGGGTGACCCTGAAAGGCTTTGGGCCTGTGCTTCCATGCACTGGTTTGTGATCTGAAAAATCCTGGAGTATGTCATCAATCTTGCAGCAAGTATCCCACCTTCCCATTAAAAACTGAATTGGCGAAGTCACAGAAGAGGTGAAGTTTGCTCCGGATGTCTCCAGCCTCCCCATCCATCCCTCACCATTTTTCCTGTCCACCACATTTCTCTTCTTCCTCACCTCCTACCCAAAGTTGCTCCTGGCTAAGGCAGTCACATACACCCTGGTGGGATTTTGAGCCACTATATGACCACCAACCTACCCCAGGGGTAACATGGATAATTCACATGGCAGTCCCTGTTGGCTGAATCGTTTTTAGCAGTCACTTCTTTCAGTGATGTAGTCTAAGGGTACCAAGACAAAAGGAAACAAGTTCCTTCCCTCCAGGAGATTGTATTCCTTTGAGTTTCTTTCTAGAAATAGAAAGTGTAGAGCTTGAGCCTGTTAATGGAATTTCAGGAATCAGATAACTAATGGAGGCTATCATTTTGGGGAAGAGTAGCCTGTGTCCTGGAAGCCTGGGACACTGGGGAGAATGACTGGATCTGAATGAAGCCTGTGGACCTGGTTTCCAATCCTGGCACTGCTGCTTATAGCCTCCATGACCTTGGAGTCAAAACCAAAGTCCAAACGCTGCCTCAGACACCTGGCCAGGTGACTCCCTCCTTCTGGGCCTTGGTTTCCCCATCTATTAAATGGATATGCTAATAATAGCACCTCTCATCACAGGATTATTTTGAGGATCAAATGAGATACCATGTAAAGTATTTTGTAAACCTTGAAAGGCCATGTAAATGATAACTATTATTATGAGTTTCTTCATATGTCAAATGGAGGAATTGGATGAGATGCCGTCTTAGTACCCTCTGTCCTCTGAACCTCTGATGCTATGAAATCGTACTTGATAGGTGGCATCAGCCAAGGCATCAGCCACATCAGGCCTCATAGATAGCATCATAACAATGAGATGGTTCTCATCTGGTCTGCTTTTCCTTTTTTTATTCCCTAAAGACCCCCATTAAGTTCAGTTCTTCACTAAAAAAAATAAGCTTGGAATTTCCTTTCATCTTTCTCTCCTTCCACTGAAATCTTCTCAAGTGTTTTATAGGTGTGAGAGTAGCAGACATGAAATCAGGGAGACTCACTGACCTCTCAGTGTTCTAGGCTTATCTCCAAGACTGTAAGTTGCTGACCTGCATTAATGAATGGAGTTTCCTCATCAAGGGAATCATAGGACCAGTCTCTATTCCTTACTAGGAGTCTATTTTGCATGTGTGTGCTCATAGCTAGGATGTAAGTTTCTTGAGGGCTTTCATTGAGCACAATGTGTGGCACACAGCAGGTCCTTAAATGCTTGCTTGCTTAATTATGCTCCTTCTGTATATTGGTGCCATGTGAAACCTGGCTTTCTCCCAAAGACACCACTTCCTTCCCCACCCTCGCTACCACTGACCACTCTTCTGGGAGTAGCAACAGCAATGAAATAAAGGTTTCAGAGAGTTCAAACCACTTGGGCCACCTTTTTGCTTGGAGCGGTTAGATGCCCAGTCCCCAGATTTGCACCATGGCCATTCTGAAAGGCTCGCATGAGACTTTCTAGTGTGTGTCATCACTTGGTCTTCCTGTTGACATTTGAGGATGTTTGTGATTCCTTCTTTGTTTCATGCTTGCATTTGAAAAACAGAAATGTTATGAGCAAAACCAAATTTTAGAGTTTTATGGTCATCTTGTATATTGCCCATAGGTTTTTATGAGTTATTGATTTATGGGCCTGCAGAGAAATTGAGGTCTTTTTTTATCAGATGAGAGATGCAGAATAACTACTCTATGAAATTTTTAAGCCGTGTTTGCCCAGGTATATAATAATCTTAAAGGCTCAAGGCTTTCAATGTTTTTATTTATATGTGGCCAATCTCTTCATGACTGAGGCCCAGTAATTAAAAAAAGAAACACCCCTTTTTCTTGGCCTTGCAGGGGCTTATTTTCCTCATTTCTGGGTCTAATTTTTTAAAAATGCCAACTCCCCTTGTCGTGCTGTTCCTGCTGGTTGAATCATTTTTCAGTGGTATTTCTTCACCACCACCCCAACCCTTCCAAATAATGAGACCTTGGCATTTCAAATGTCAGGCAGTAATAGGTGGCATGATTTAATTTTTCTCCAGCGTCATAAAGCAAGTGTCAAGCTAACCTATTTTTAGCCAAGAAAACACAAGTAGGCTTTAATATAGTGCAATCTAAACTAAAGGGTCAGTGGCCCCCCAGACCTATAAAGTGCAGGCAGAAATCACAGGTGGTACAGCAAGCAGAGGTTCATTTATTCACTCCCTTGGAGAGTCTGTCCTGGACAGGACCCAGACATGTAAGGAAAATGAGATGGCCTAGCTGAGCTCATTGGCAGAACCATTTCTGAAGAAGTGTCCACTCAGGTCTTGGGCTCTTAATGGCAGAGCAGAAGTCAAGAGGAGATCAGGGGTTGCGGATCAAGAGTGGACCCCACCACCCTTATCCTGATAGCCATCCTTGTGAATAAGCCCTCCCAAATCAGCCCCACAGCACCATTCTCTCCCCCTTTGAAAATGTAAAGACACCTGCCAGGGGTCATATCTCAGGGCTCTATGAACTCTCAGTTCATCCTGGTATCATTCTGACCTGGGTGGCAGAGCCAGGTTAAGATTCAGGCTCAGATATTTACCAGCTTATGACCCTGGGCAAGTTACTTAACCCATCAGCCTCCAGTTTTCTCATTTATAAAATGGGACTGATAATTATGGGACCTTCTTCACAGGTTGTTGTTAGGTTCAAAAGAGCTAATATATATAAGGCAACATACAAGCCTCAAAACACTATATAAATGAGAGCTACTGTTGTTAATTAATTAATACCTTAGCAGGGACTAGTTAACAGCCCTCCGAGAGTAAGAGTACAGTACAGGATAGGTACAGGTGGTTGTGAAGGTGGAATAATGCAGGATGAGTGCCCCACCCAAAAAAGGGCTAACTCAACATTTTGGCCCTGTCCATGCTACTCGGTAGCAAGTTTCCAGAACTTTGGCCCATGTAGGATGGACCAAATCATCATCTAACAGAATAAAAGGACAGTGCCTCTTTGTTTCAATCCAGGGCAGTGAAAATGAATGGGGGGAGGTGTATGTTTTTGTATCTGCTCTATTAAAAGTACTACATTGGGAGGAGGGCATATAAATTCAGTCCAATTTCATAGGTATTTGTTAAGCGTCAACTCTATACCAGGTGAGAGACAGTGTGCCCTAATGGATAAAGAGACTGCCTTAGGGAGGGGGAGATGTGGCCCAAAGTCATACCTCTGACCCATATGGACGTGTCCCTTGGGCAAGTCCCTTAACTTCTCATTGTTTCAGGTAACTCTATAAACAGAGAGATTATTATTATTATTATTATTATTATTATTATTATTATTATTATTATAAAACAGCTGTCCCTCTGCATTGGTAGAGCAAGTTTCCCACCCCAGTGAGACCACAGGTGTATTAGACAAAAATTAAAGCCGTTTTGTCCTCAAAAAACTCATATTCTATTGGGGGAATACAACATGTGAATAGATGAGTATACAAAATGCTATTTCAGGTGTAGAACTGGTTTAGGGAGGGAGGTTTGTCTTGAAAGGCACCTGAGTAAAGCTTTGAGTGGGGCCAGAAACTCCAAAAGCAGAAATTGTATTTCTACAGAGATGAATAAAATATGGGCCATGCCTTTAAGGAGCTGGAGTCCAGTAGGGGTGGGGGAAGATTCTGGTCTGTGGACCCAAAGAAATAGCAACAAAACAAAGAGTTGAGGGGACAGTCTGAAGTGTGGCCTGAATCCAAAGGAGAGAAGGCCTATCATTGGCTGGGGAGCTGGATTTTGTAAAACATAAGAACCCCAGCTTCAGGATCAGATGATTCGGGCTTTTATTACTTAGTGTCTGAGTGAACTGGGATAGGACCTTTAATCGCTGCAGCCCTCAGCTTCCTCCTCTATAAAATGTGGGCGTTGGACCACCTCGGGGGCTCTTAAGCAAGTTTGTGAACTTGTTATTTTAATATATTGTGAAAACTGTATTTCAGTATAATTGGTTTCCTTGGTGATGCTATGCATTTAATTTTATTCTATATATTTATCTTACTCATTTAAAAACATTGTAAGAAGGAGTCACCAGTCCCCCAAAGGGCATGCCTAGTGACCCAACATACCACATGACATGAAAAAAGCTAAGAACAAGATGATGGCCTCTGAGGTCCTTCCACTTAGAACTCCATGGCGGTATCCTGTCACCTCTCAGGGCCTGCCTCCTCATCTGTACAGTAACTGGACTAGCTGACCTCTATCCTTTCCACTCCTGTATCTGCAATCTTAAAATAGCAAAAATGAAATGATTCCTGCCCTCAAGGAGTTTACATTCTTCCAGGGTGGGGGAGGGGTGGAAGTGGAATAAATACATAAATAAAATACAAGATAATAGCTAAATTCTACATCATATTTTAAGGTTTGCCAAGCACTTTTATACGCATTCTTAGGGTCATAGATTTAAAGCTGGAGGGGACCTCAGAGGTTGTTTTTACAACCCCGATGTTTTACAGGTAAAGAAACTGAGGCCCAAAGTAGGGAGATGCCTTGCTCCTGGTCAAAGAGCTGGTAAATGTCAGAGACCCATATCCTCTGGCTCCAGCTTTAGTGTGTTTCCCTTTGTACTGTGCTACCTCTGTTGACAAAAACCTTGTGGGCTGACACCACCAAGACATTTTTATCCCCATTCGTGCTGAAGCTTAGACAGATTAAAAAGCTTGTCCGTGCTCACACAGCAAAGTGTCAGAGGTGGGTGTCTGTCCATCACATTACAGTGATGGGGGCGGGGGGGGGGTGACAGATCAAATGAGATAACATTTGTGAAACATTTTAAAAGAATATTTTAAGGAGGATGAAGAAAGAAGCAGCACAATCTTCTCTCCATCCTTCTCAAAAAATTATTAAGGTACCTACTATGCACCAGAGCACTGTACCAAGTGCTTTACAAATGTTATCTAATTTGATCTGTCATCTGCTATCATTTGAAGAAGGGAAAATTGGAGAGGGAGAATATGCTTTCAGCTGGACAGAGGGACTTGGGGGATGAGGGAAGGCTGCCCAGAGGACATAGAGCCTGAGCTGGGCTGGAAAGGAATAGAAGGGTTGCCGAAGGTGGTGCATTGCATTTGATGGGAGATCAGGGAGAGACTTTGTGCAGGGTTTGTACTCCATGGATGCAGGCTGGCAGGAGGCCGAGATGTTTTTGCAACCATAAAGGAGCCCCACTCTGAAAGAAGTCCAGCCAATCCAATCCATTTCACCAGCCCCTAGCTTGTCTGTCCTAACAGGTCTACCCCACCTTTGCTGGTGACTTAGACATGGAGGACCTTATAGAATCAGTGAACTGAAGCCCTGCATTCACAACGAAATACATCATGATTGAAAAGAGTCCCAAACTGTGTTGACATTTGCCATTGAACACACAGGCCAAGACTCATTAGCAATGGCTGGCACCCTTCAGTTGAGTTCATGAAGTAATTACAGGGAGGGTGGCTGTCTTTTCCCTGCTGCTTTTCCAAGCATCATTCAAAGGGAGCCACATAAAAACTCTGTGACGTCAGGAAAGATCTGGAGGCCGCTGAAACCCACACTTGTAACTTTGCCACTCCTATCAGCTGAAGGCTCCTTCCCTCATATGGAGAAAATTATGCACTGGTTTCAGAACCAGAGGCAATTTTAATTCTATTCATAAATGACATATCCTTAGTGCCCTTCCATTGGACCTGTCAACATCCCCAAAGCACCTCATTGTTCACCAAATAGCCTTTTATTTCATTTTTTCTAATGTTTCTCTTTGAATCTGGCATTGCCATGCATCTTAATTCAATTCAAAAAGCATTTACCAAGTGCCTGTTCTGTGTCAGGAAGGCTCAGTGCTAGCCACTGGGGATACAAAGAAAAAGAAGGAAAGCAGGCCTTGCCCTCAAGGAGCTTGTACTCTATTGGAAGGGGAAAATATACAGATTTATAATCAGTGCATTTTGGAAGCTGAAAGGCAGTATGGACAATAATTTCAATGCTCAATGCATATGCACCAAATGCTGCAGCTTCTGAATGCCTAAAAGAAAAACAAAATCAACTGAAGAAAATATAGATAGTAAATAGTGGACTATGACTTCACTGGAACTGTTGATGAGGAAATATGTTGGCCCAGAAGATATCATCACTTGCCCTATGACGTAGAGTTTTAGTGATCTGGAATGACTGTCATGCAACTGGTATATGTCATGGACCTTGCTTCCTCACTCGGAGTACAACTCTCTATCCACTATGCTATCAAGATGGCTAAGTAGAAGGAAACCATAAAACTCAGCTCTCTACCACTACTAAAAACTCACCTCATAAACTGGTAAATAGGATACAGATCCCCTAAGGAAGAAAGATCCTTAGGGATAAAAGCTTTTTATAGTAAGGAAAAAAAACCTTCCCTTCAGAGGAAAAAAAAAGTCCTTGGTGTGAAGATAAAAGTCTCTGGACAGGCTCCCTATTGCTTTAGAGAGAGAAAAAAGTTGGGAGATGGGCCATAGCTGGTTGTGTTGGTGAAGTAAACATACTAAAAAGTCCTTCATCCTCCTCCTGCCCTTCAACAAAAGGGCCCCAACTATGGGTCAATTCTACCACAGAAGGGCAACTTTGGAGTTAAGTGAATATTTAAGAGAAGGCATGGGACAACCCAAGAAAAAGGGGAGTCTGGCCTAAAGAAAGACTACCATGGCAAAGGGAAGGTCTTCAACTTGCTTTGATTCCTAGAGCAGAGGAGATCTAAAACTCAACTCCTGAGGCCTCAACAACAAAAATGAGTTTAAAAATGATAATAAAGGACTGTTATGATGCTAGAAATGACCAAGATACAAGCCTAGAAGAGGACAATAACTCAGAAACTCCCATAATCCAAACCTCAAAGAAAAAAAGTACTTGCCTACAAGAACAAGGAAGAGACTAGTCATAAACAAAACAAACCTTAAGCTTGGACAGGGGATAGTGGAAGTCAAAAGGAAAAAAAAGAGGAACGAAGAGTATAGAAAAGAAAAAATAAAAGAGAAAAGGATAGAAGGAAATAAACAACTGACTGTCACAATGGTGAGTATGAATGGAATGACCTCACCCATAAAACTGAAGATGTTAACGGAATGGATTAGAAAACAAAATCCAACAATATGTTGTTTACAAGAAATACGTTTGAAAGAAAGACTCATCTACGGTTAATATGAGAGGTTGGAGCAAAATCTATTATGCCTCAACTGAATGCAAAAATGTATAGGTAGCAATTATAATTTCAGACAAAACAACAACAAAAAATAAATTAAAAGGGAGAAACTACATTTTGCTGGAAAAATAATATAGACGATGATGTTAGTACTCAGTACACATATACCAAATGCTATAGCTTCTAAATATCTAAAATAAAAACAGAATCGAACACAAGAATAAGACAGTAAAACTATAATAGTAGAGGACCTCAATCTATTCCTATGATCTCTAGATAAATCTAAACAAAAAATGAACAAGAAATGAGTTATCTGAGTAGAATTTTAAAATTAGATGCAATCTACCTCTGACAATTTTTGAAGCAAATAAAAAGTAGCATTTTGTCAGCTGTGAATAGAACCTTTACAGAAATTGAACATGTCTTAAGACATAAAAACCACAAAGAACTAATACAAAAAAACAGAAATATCATACACATCCTTACTGACCACAATATAATAACAGTTATGCTAAATAAAGAGCTGCTTGAAGAAATATTAAAAATCAACTAGATTCTGAATATATCCTAAAGAATTAGTGGATCAAGGAACAAATCACAAAACAACAGATAATTTCATTAAGGATAATGACAACAATGGGACAACATTCCAACGTTTTAAAGATACAGCCAAAGCAGTCGTTAGGGAGAAATTTATATCTATAACCACTTTTAGTAACAAAAAAAGAGCAAGAATAGGTCAGTGAATTGAAAATGTAGCCAAAAATACTGAAAAATCAACAAATTAAGAAACCTCAATTAAATATCAAAATAGAGATCCTACAAATCAGAAAAGAGATTAACAAAATTGAAAGCAAAAAATAATTGCGTTAATAAGTAAACTGAGCTTCAAAAAATAAACTACTAGCTATTGGGACTAAAAGAAGAAAACCAAATTACCATTGTCAAAAATGAAAAAAGAGAATCCACAGCTAATGAAGAAATAAAGGGTATTATAAACCATTCTGCCCATATGTACACCAATAAAACCAATAACTTAAAATATTTTCAAAAATATAAAATACCCAAATTAATAGAATAATAGAGAACTTAGCCCAGTTTCAGAGAAAGAAATGGTGAACAAGCCATAAATTCACTTCCAAAGAAAAAAACTCTGGGACCAAATCAATGCATGAGTGAATTCTATCAAAAACTCCAAGAACAGCTCATTCCTATACTAGATAAACTGCACTAAAAAAAATCACAGAAGAAGGGTTCTGACCAAATTCCTTCTATGACACAAATATGGTATTGTTACATAAACCAAGGAAAGACAAAACAGCAAAGGGAAACTGTAGTACAATATTGCTGATGAATACTGATGCAAAAAAAAATGTTCATTAACTATTACCAAAGAGGCTAAAACATCATGTCACAAAGATTGTACACTAAGGCCCAGGTTGGATTTATACTAGGAATATACTTATTTGTTTTAAGATTAGGAAATTAGGAAAACCGTAAACATAATTAACCATATTAATATCCAATAAAATCATATATCCCTATCAATAGATGTAAAAAAAAAAGCTTTTGAGAAAATATAACATCCATTTAAAAAAACATGAGAAAATCAATGTCCCTTTTCTTTAAAATGATCAATGATATATATCCAAAACCAAAAGCTGCCATTAAATTGTATGTACTATATTTTATACATACTATTGAATAATACATATACATGTACTATTATACAAAGACAAACTAGAATCCTTTCCAATAAAATCAAGCATGAAACAAGGATGTCCACTATCACCATTCCTGTTTGACTAGTAGTAGATATGCAGGGTATTTAGCAATAAGGCAAGAAAAAAATCAATTGAAGGAATAATCATAAGCAAAGAAGAAATAAAATTATCGCTTTGGCAGATAATATGATGGTGTATTTAAGGAACCCTAAAGAGTCAATCACAAAAATTAATAACTTCAGCAGACTTGCGGGATATAAAATAAATTCACACAAATCATCAGCATTTCTATACCAGTAAAACAGCATGAAGAGATAGAAAAAGAAATCCTATTTAAAATGACTACAGAGTATATCTACCTAGCATACACAAAAATCAGATAAGTACAATTACAAAGCACTATTTACAAAAATAAAGACAGACCTAAATGATTGGAAAAATATTAATTTCTCATGAGTATGACAAGTCAACATAATAAAAAGGATAATTCTACCTAAATTAATTTACCCATTCAGTATCATACTAGGATTTCAATGCCAAAGGATTACTTGAAAGAACAAGAAAATATAGTAACAAAATTCATATGGAGGCAAAATTAAAAGGTCAGGAATCTCAAGGGAAATGATGAAAAAAAGTGTGAGATGTCAAAGCAGTAATTCTCGAAAACAATTTGGAACTGGTTTAAAAAACAGATTTATTAGTGGAAAAAGATCAGGTACACAACATGCAGAAGCAAACGCATCTAATACCCTAGGATTTGGTAAATACAAAGACCCCAGCTATTGGAATAATTTCTCACTATTTGACAAAAACTGCTGGGAAAATTGGTCAGCAAGATGAGAGAAATTAGATTTGGTCCAACGCCTCATACCTTAGACCAAGATAAGCTCAAATGGGCACTTGACATAGAGAAAAAGGATCACATCAGAAACAAATTAGAGAAACATGGGGGAGATTACCTAGCAGATCCGTAGATAAGAGAAAAGTTCAAACAAGGGGGGGGGAAAGGATCTCAGAAGATGAAGCATAATAATTTTGATTACATAGAATCTAAAAGTTTTACAAAAAAAATCCAATAAAGCCAAGATTAAAAAGCAAATAATTAACTGGGGGAAAAATATTTGTGACAATTTTCTGTGATAAACGTCTCTTTTTCAAGATATATAAAGAACTGATTCGGGGCAGAGCCAAGATGGCGGCTGGTAAGCACGGACTAGAGTGAGCTCCGTACCCGAGTCCCTCCAAAAACCTATAAAAATGGCTCTGAACCAATTCTAGAACGGCAGAACCCACAGAACAGCAGAGGGAAGCAGGGCTCCAGCCCAGGACAGCCCGGATGGTCTCTGGGTGAGCTCTATTCCACACGGAGCTGGGAGCTGGGAGCTGGGAGCTGGGAACGGAGTGGAGCAGAGCCCAGCCTGAGCGGCGTGGACGATCCAGACCGGAAGCCGGGCGGAGGGGGCCCTAGCGCCCTGAATATGTGAGCTGCGGCAGTTACCAGTCCCCCCTCGACCCACAAACACCAAAGACTGCGGAGAAGGTTAGTGGGAAAAGCTGCAGGAGTGGAAGGAGTTCGCGGTTCGGCTTCCAGCCCCGGGGGCAGCGGAGGTGGGGCAGCTACAGCTGTTGTTACTTCCAGCTCCAGGCCCACCTGGTGGGGGGAATTAAGTGGCGGATCACAGCAGGGGTGCACAGCCTGCCGAAGATCTGAGCCCAGTCTGGACTGGGGGTCCTTGGGGAAGGAGGAGTGTGGCTCTGACAGAGCTGGCACCTCCCCCCCAAACGTAGAACATAGAACTCTGTAATCTACAAGCAGTCATACCCCACTGAAAAACTCAAGGGTCAAGTTAGTTGGTTGGGAATATGGCCAGGACGCGAAAACGCGCCCAGATTCAGTCTCAGACTTTGGATTCTTTCTTTGGTGACAAAGAAGACCAAAACATACAGCCTAAAGAAGACAGCAAAGTCATAGAGCCTACAACCAAAGCCTCCAAGAAAAACATGAACTGGCCCCAGACCATAGAAGAACTCAAAAAGGAATTGGAAAAGCAAGTTAGAGAAGTAGAGGAAAAATTGGGAAGAGAAATAAGAAGGATGCGAGAAAACCATGAAAAACAAGTCAATGACTTGCTAAAGGAGACCCAAAAAAATACTGAAAAATACACTGAAGAAAACAACACCTTACAAAATAGACTAACTCAAATGGCAAAAGAGCTCCAAAAAGCCAATGAGGAGAAGAATTCCTTGAAAGGCAGAATTAGCCAAATGGAAAAGGAGGTCCAAAAGACCACTGAAGAAAATACTACTTTAAAAATTAGATTGGAGCAAGTGGAAGCTAGTGACTTTATGAGAAATCAGGATATTATAAAACAGAACCAGAGGAATGAAAAAATGGAAGACAATGTGAAATATCTCCTTGGAAAAACCACTGACCTGGAAAATAGATCCAGGAGAGATAATTTAAAAATTATTGGACTACCTGAAAGCCATGATCAAAAAAAGAGCCTAGATACCATCTTTCAGGAAATTATCAAGGAGAACTGCCCTGATATTCTAGAGCCACAGGGCAAAATAGAAATTGAAAGAATCCATCAATCGCCTCCGCAAATAGATCCCAAAAAGAAATCTCCTAGGAATATTGTTGCCAAATTCCAGAGCTCCCAGATCAAGGAGAAAATACTGCAAGCAGCCAGAAAGAAGCAATTTGAGTATTGTGGAAACCCAATCAGAATAACCCATGATCTGGCAGCTTCTACATTAAGAGATCGAAGGGCTTGGAATGCGATATTCCGGAGGTCAATGGAGCTAGGATTAAAACCTAGAATCACCTACCCAGCAAAACTGAGTATCATGTTCCAAGGCAAAATATGGACTTTCAATAAAATGGAGGACTTTCAAGCTTTCTCAGTGAAAAGACCAGAACTGAATAGAAAATTTGACTTTCAAACACAAGAATCAAGAGAAGCATGAAAAGGTAATCAAGAAACGGAAATTGCAAGGGACTTACTAAAGTTGAACTGTTTTGTTTACATTCCTACATGGAAAGATGATGAGTATGATTCATGAGACCTCAGTATTAGGGTAGTTGAAGGGAATATGCATATATATATGCATATATATATATGTTTATGTATATATTTAAGTGAATGTGTATGTATGCATGTATCTATGTGTATATGTATGTATGTGTATGTATGTGTATATATATATATATATGTAAAAGAAAGAGAGCAGACACAGGGTGAGTTGAGGATGAAGGGAAGATAGCTAAAAGAAATAAAATGAAATTAAGGGATGAGAGAGTAACTTACTGAGAGAGGGAGATAGGGAGAGATAGAATGGGGTGGATTATCTCCCATAAAGGTGGCAAGAGGAAGCAGTTCTAGGAGAGGAGGGGAGTGGGCAGGTGAGGGGGGAATGAGTGAACCTTGCGCTCATCAGATTTGGCCTGAGGGGGAATACCATACATACTCAGTTGGGTATCTTACCCCACAGGAAAGAAGAGGGAGGAAGATAAAAAAAAAAAATAAAAGGCAGGGGGATGATGGAGTGGAGGGCAGATGGGGGTGGAGGTAATCAAAACAAACACTTTGGAAAGGGGACAGGGTCAAGGAAGAAAATTCAATAAAGCGGGATGGGTTGGGAAGGAACAAAATGTAGTTAGCCTTTCACAACATGAATATTGTGGAAGGGTTATACATAATAATACATGTGTGGCCTAGGTTGAATTGCTCAACTTCTTAGGGAGGGTGGGTGGGAAGGGAAGAGGGAAGGGAATTTGGAACTCAAAGTTTTAAAATCAGATGTTCAAAAACAAAAAAACTTTTTGTATGCAACTAAAAAATAAGATACACAGGCAATGGGGCGTAGAAATTTATCTTGCCCTACAAGAAAGGAAGGGAAAAGGGGATGAGAGGGGAGGGGGGTGATAGAGGGGAGGGCTGACTGGGGAACAGGGCAACCAGAATATACGCCATCTTGGAGTGGGGGGGGAGGGCAGAAATGGGGAGAAAATTTGTAATTCAAACTGTTGTGAAAATCAATGCTGAAAACCAAATATGTTAAATAAATAAATTGCATTAAAAAAAAAAAGAACTGATTCAAATTTATAAGAATAAGAGTCATTCTCCAACTGATACATAATCTAAGGGACAGGCGGTTCTCAAAGGAAGAAACTCAGGCTGTCTACAGACGTGGAAGAAATGCTCTAAATCACTACTCATAGAGAAATGCAAATTAAAGCAATTCTGAGATTCTACCTCACCTTCATGAGGCTGGCAAAAATGATAAATGTTGGAGAGGATGTGGGAAAGCAGAAGTGTTGATGCACTATCAGTGAACCTGTAAATGGGTATGACCATTCTGGAAAGCAGTTCGATATTATTAATTGAGTAAACAGTACGTAGCTTTGGATCCACCACTGTGCTAGGCCTAAACCCAAAAGTTATGAAAGAAATAAGAAAAGAGCCTATGTGTACTAAAATATTTATAATAGCTCCTTTGTGATGGCAAAAAAAAACCCTGGGAAATGGCTGAATAAGTTATGGTACATGCATGTGATGGAATCCTCTTGTGTTGTAAGAAACGAGGAAATGGATGATTTCAGAAAGACATAGGAAGATGCATGTGATCCCATACAGAAAGAAGTGAGCAGAAGAAAAATTTATACTATAACATGTTACAAAAATGAGCAGTTTTGAAGACTTTTATAAACGGATGAAGAATGAAGTGAACAGAACCGGGAGAGTGATTCATGCAAAGCATCAACACCATAAAGACCAACATTTTTGAAAGCTCTAAGAACGATTGATCTTCCGTGATTCTAAAGGACTGATGATGAAACATACTATCCACTGCCTCCTGGCAGAAGGGATCCAGAACAAGACGTGTGTGTGTGTGTGTGTGTGTGTGTGTGTGTGTGTGAGTGTGAGTGTGTGTGTGTGTGTGTGTGTGTGTGTGTGTAATTATACAGCCAAAGAGGGAATTGACTGCTTAACTAGGCATATTTGCTACAAAGAATTTGATTTTCTTTTCTCTTTTGTTTCAGTGGGGTGGACGGTGGGAGAAAAAAATTAATTTCTGTTCATTTTTTAAAACAATTTGTAAAAAGTGATTGGGGATTGCATGTACTATCAGATGAGGTCACTGTCTTATTTGTATGACTTAATTGTTTTGGCTTTGCTACAAGACACACCTCATAGAATGGGAATACTCTGTAAATGTTTGTCATGTACAAACATAACCTGTCAATAAAACTTTTTCAAAAATATTTGAAAATAACCGGTCACAGACACTCATATACTCTCTTAGGGTTTTCTGCTGTTATTGTTGGATGTCAGCTTCCGTTTAGATGCTTGTTTTTATTTTCTTCCCCTGTGGTACAATAAAGGTTCTTTAGAGCCAGCTAGGTGACAAAGAGCTCTGAACTTGGAGGCAAGAACACCTGAGTTCAAATTTGAAATCAGAGACTTACTAGC
This sequence comes from Trichosurus vulpecula, assembly GCF_011100635.1. Lineage (NCBI taxonomy): Eukaryota > Metazoa > Chordata > Mammalia > Diprotodontia > Phalangeridae > Trichosurus > Trichosurus vulpecula. The sequence goes on along the minus strand of NC_050576.1, from coordinate 247,080,603 downwards.
TATGTGACCCTGGGCAAGGCACTTAACTTACCTCAGTTTCCTCAAATGTAAAATGGAGGTGATAATCATAGCACCTGCCTCCTAGGGTTGTTGTCAGGATCATGTGAGACAATATCTGAAAGTGCTTAGCACAGTCCCTGGCACGTAGTAAGTACTTGTTTCCATCTTTTCGGTGAACATAATAACACTTTTAAAGAATGGGAGGGAGTACCTCTTGTGAACTTTGGAGGCAACCTGGGTGTTGGGTTGAATTATCCTCACTGTGAGGTGATGGGAACAGACCTCAGATTTTCTTGCCTATCCCTTGATGGGAGAAAGTGTCCTTAGAAATATGGAAGGCAAGGTGGTATAAGGGGCAGCTAAGTGACACAGTGAATGGAGCGCTGGGCCTGGAATCAGGAAGACTCGTCTTCCTGACTTCAAATATGACCTTAGATGTTTATTAGCTGTGTGACCCTAAGCAAGTCACTTCACCCCGTTTGCCTCTATTTCCTCATCTGTAAAACGATGAGATTGGACCTGAAGTCCCTTCTGGCTTGCTATCACTGAGCCTATGATCTTATAACAGCCCATCTTATTAAAGTTGAGTTAAAGGAATCTCCAGGACAGACCCTCTGTGTAGCAAATGCTTCTCTTGGCAAGTGACCCCATCGTTACACTATAAGACATTTCAGAATCATCAAGGCAGGCTGGGTCCTGGTCTCAGCTGCGCCACTACCTTGCTATGTGATTTTCAGAAAGTTCCCTGGCCTCTCTGGCCTTGTCTTCCCAATCTGTAAAATGAGGTCATTGCACAAGATGATATCATAGATTGGGAGCTGAAAGAGATCTCCCAACCCCTTGTTTTATCAAGGGTGAAATCGAGGTCTGTGGTGGTTAAGCAACTTCCCCACGGTCACTGAGACCGTGCAGCAGGGCCAACATGCGAATCCATTTGTAACCACATCTAGAATGCTTTCCTCCAAAGGAGCCTCCCAGTCATAACTCTAATATACTGTCCAGCCATGGTATCCATTAGAATGTCCAAGGGCCATCTTCAAATCACCACCATTTTGAATTTTCATATTGGGACAGGGAACCATAGAGAAGAGAGATGGCAGATAGATAAAGAGATAGTTGATAGAGATAGAGATTTGGAGTCAAAAAGAGCTGGGTTCAAATTTTGCCACATACATTTACTAGCTCTGTGATTGTGGGCAAGTCACATAATCTCTATTGTGACTTACATGTAAAAATAAGGGATTTGGACTCAATGATTTCTAAGGTCTCTTCCAGCTCTCAGTCTATGATCTTATGAGCATAAGGACCCCCAGTCCCTCCTTGTATGGTATCCCTCCTCTGACACACAGTGGCTGTGTGAAAACCTCTTTCTCAGAGCCCCGGGAAACTCCCTGAGGTTGTAAAGTGCAGAGATGGATGTCAACCTGTGCTGATAGAGAGCAGTCTCTTTCCCCGGAAATTCCCTATATTAGCAAAAGCACATGTTAAGTCCCAGCCACCACAGAGGCCAAGTCCCGTCCCCCTGTACCCCACATGTGTCCCCCACACCCTCTCAGAACTTGTCAGATACCATTTATCCTGCTGCTGCTCTCAAAAAGTGCACACTTAGCCTATATCTTGCCAAGGTCCCAGGTGAAGCTTAAGCAAGTAGAACTCTGCCTCACTTGGTCCTGGATGTGGCCTGTGCCGAGCAAAGAGAACTAGGAGACACAAAGCCGAGAACTAACGAAGAGCGGGTGCAGAAGGAAGTGGTGTTCTCCTTGATATAAAGGACATGTTCAGACATCCTTTGGCCCTTTCCAGAAAAAGAATAATAAAATAAAAATAACATAAGATGATTACAACTGCCTGAAGATATTTATAACTTTCACATCATCGGACAGACAGACTTAATGGCAAAACTGCCAGATATTCCGTGATGTTAGAAAAATGCCAGGCATGGAGTACAGGCTATTCAGCAGGATGCCCGTATTTCTGGAAGGAAACACTTCAGCATAAAAACAGTGATGGGCAAGAGAAGGGCTAACAGTTGCCACATACATCTGTTACTCTGACATACTGCTACGTTAACCAAAACCATCAACAAAGAGTCATACCCAGCTCTTGTGGAAAAGAGAGAGAAAGGGAGAGACAGAGAGAGAGAGAAAGACAGAGACAGAGAGAGATAGAGACAGAGAGAGAGTATGCCCACCAGGTGACAACAAAGCCTTTTGTCTTTTGGGTTAATTTACGATGTCAAGATTGTTAGATTTTCCAAATTAACTAACTTGCCAGGGGTACAGTTAAAGAATATGGTAGCAAAACTTTCATTCTTCATGATGGAGAAAACACAAGTTTTTTAATGCCTTTAATAATGAATTCCCTTAAACAGTATTTTTCTTTGACTTGTTAAGTATAACACACAAATCTTAGATTCAATTATATCAGACTATGGAGCAGATCAAAGGATATCCCAGTTCTTAATTTGCATTTGTTTATACATTTTTCTTGAGATCTTAGCTTTAAGTAGCAGCTAATGATAATGATTAATAATAACAGTAATTGACTATTAGCATTTATAGAGCACTCTACAAATACTGTCTTGACCTCAACCCTGGGAGACAGATGCTATTACTGTTACCATTTCACAGATTAGCAAACTGAGGCAGAAAGGTGAAGTGACTTGCCCCAGGGTCGCACAGATGGTATCTGAGGCTGGATTTGGCTCATGTCTTCCTAACTCCCGCAGCTAGGTGCCGTCATAGGGGATAGAGCGCCAGGCCTGGAGTCAGGAAGACTCATCTCCCTGAGTTCCAATCTGGCCTCAGACGCTTACTAGCTGTGTTACCCTGGGCGAGTCACTTAACTCTGCCTCAGTTTCCTCATCTGTAAAATGAGTTGGAGAAGGAAATGGCAAACCACTCCAGCATCCTTGTCAAGAAGACCCCAAACGGGGTCACAAAGAGTCAGACAGGACTGAAATGACTCCACAACAACTTCCTAACTCCAAGTCCAGGCCTCTATTCACAGCACCCACTAGCCGCTTCAAAACATTAAGTCCCTATGTAATTATTAGATCTTAGGCCCCTCGTGTGTAAAGTGAGGGAATTAGGCCCGACAGTCTCTGGGGCCACATGGCCCCAGCTCTGAAATTCCAAGTGGAACAACGCGCCACAGTGACGTTTCAACCTAAGAGTCAGAATCCCAGAGCTTAAAAGTAGGAAGGGATCTCTGCGAACATTCAGTCCAACAAGAATCTGCTCTGCAAGATAATCAGCACTTGGTGGCCCATAACAGGTGTTGTGTGAAGACCTCCATTGTGAGGAAGCCCACAGGGACCCAAAGACTCCGGAGACACTCAGCGTACCCGAGTATGTGGGATGACCTCCCTTTGGAGGCCATCTTCATTACCTACGTAGGATCAAGCCTGTGAAGCCAGAAGGAGGCTTAGAGTTCCAACTCCCTCATTTTATTTAAGTTCTGTGCCTCAGTTTCTTCATTTATAAGATGAGGGAAATAACAGCCCCTGCCTCCCTGGAGTGTCATGAGGATAAAGCGAGTTAATTTTTGTAAAGCTTCACAAACCTTAAATCCCTACATAAATGCTAATGATTATTATTATTATTGCTGATGAAAGCTTCAAAAACTCCCAACAAGAATATCCCATATTTCTAGAGCACCTACTGAGCCATAGTAGGTGCTCCCAGGGAAACAGATCTCCCTGTCTCAGGGAACAGTCTAGTGGGAATTTGGGACATATAAAAAGCTCAAGAATTCACAGTGCAGAGATCTTCAGACTGTTTTTTTAATCTGTATTGAAAACAGTTGAGAAGAGACACAAAACAGGCCAAATGATTACGTAACAGAGACCGAAACTAGAAAGATCTGGCAGTCACGTCAAGTCTGATCCATCCTGGTCTCCCTGAGCCCAATGCCCTTGGCCTCTTCCTTTGTGCTCTCTGTCCCTGGGTCGTTTCAAGTTCAGTGACCATTCACCCGTGGTCATCACTCCCTCTCTTTTCTGACCAATCCAGTGGTTCGTCAGGGGCCCAACCACACTGGGCAATTTCCCCATTGAGGGATGCCTGTAGGAACCCAATTACTTAGATTTTTAATTTACCCGAACTAGTTCTGAGGTTCTGTTACTACTCAATCCCTTTTAATAATGCTGATAGCCAGAACCAGATCTATGCATGGGCTGCTCTTGAGATGAGGTTTGAGACATAGTAAAAGACTGCCCTGCCAGCCTGCCATGCAGTCCAGAATATTCACCACTAGAGTCTTCCCTTTGGGCTAAGGCATTATGACTTAAGAAGGCCCCTGTTAAAATTAAATCATGCTATCCTCATGGAGCGATGCCCTCCTCTGCAATGTGCAAGAAATTGGTGGATCTTGCCCAGCATCAGACCACCACCAATTCCCAGCCATCTCCAAATCATGCATATTGCCTACCCTGTTCCCTTCCCTCTGCATTCCAACCCTAGCTAGACCATTCCCCTGATCAAATGTAAACTCCTTGAGGGCAGATGCAGTGTCACTTTTATACGGCTATCCCCAGATCTTAGCACAATCAATGCTTCATAAATGATTTTGCATTCAAGCTATTACCACCTATTAGGACATTGACTTAGGTAAGTATAACAGATTAACGAGCTTTCACCTTGGAAAATAGAGTATATAAAACCCAAGAATATAGTTTAGGTGGATTCTGATGGGAAGATTTGGGGAGGAGAAAGGGTAGAGATCTACAATATGGACAATGCCCAGGAAGCAGTAGCAGCAGCAGCAGCAGCAGCAAGAGGAGTAGTAGTGGTAGTAGTAGTGGTAGTGGTAGTTGTAGTGGTAGTGATAGTAGTAGTGGTAGTGGTAGTAGTGGTGGTGGTAGTTGTACTGGTAGTAGTAGTAGTAGTGGTAGTAGTAGTGGTAGTAGTGGTGGTAGTAGTGGTGGTGGTGATGGTAGTAGTAGTAGTAGTAGTATAGTTGGCTAGGTGTGTAGACTGCTACACCTAGATTCAGGAAGACCCAAGTTCAAATTCAGCATCAGAAACAAGTTGTGTGACCCTGGGCCAAGCCACTAAACCTCTCAGCCTCAATTTCCTCATCTGTAAAACGGGGATGATAACAGCACCTACTGGCCGCATGGAACCCGACATTTCATTCATGTTCACGCTGCTTTCCCTTATCCCCAGTAGCCATGTATCACAACTTCTACAACTTTAATAAATGATTTTCAAGAGTTGCTGGAACCGATATTTCATCATTGTGTGGCCAACTTGGTGATAAGCCTGCCTCTCTAAGCTTGTTAATATTTCTTCATAGATAATATTAACATACTTCCCTGCCCCCCAATATCATTAGCAAGATTACAAGATGAATGCTTCAACTACTTATGAAAATAAGCTGTTTTCAAGCACACTTAAACATTTTTGAAGCACCCATTTAATCTGTATTTGAGGTCCAAATTGTTCAACATTCTTCCCTATATTCATTGTAGCAGGTCCTCTAAGGACCACTCTACTGGGCAACAATATTGGACTAGCTTGAGCCACGATAGCCACTTGAAAACAATTAAATTCCATTTCTTTTTTTAAGACAATCTGGATCCCCTCACCCCAGTTATTCCAAAGCAAAGAGTTTTTACTGTACTTCAAATAACTAAATCAACAATTGGGTTGGGCTTCCATGGTCACTGGAGCATCCACCAAATCTGTCTATGGTGTAGCAAATATATAACTTTAAGGAGAATGTGAGGAACACTTGGGAGAAATATGTCATTGTGAAGAATGAAGGACTCATCATATTCATCGTTGCTGATTTGCAATCAGCTTCCTGGAGCACCAGCTCCTCTTCTCAGACCCAACCCCTTACCTTAGGGCTCCTATATTTCTCAACTTCCTATACTTTCCTGATTATTAAATCCTAACTATCATCTCTCAGACTCATGGAAGTTCCTGGAGTCAAATCAACTCCCTGAGGTCAGCAATCTTGTACACACCTAAGCTTTATTTACCTATCCCTTCCCACTGCCTCTGCTGTAATCTCTAGGTGCCCTTCTCTAACACCCCAAATCACATATTCCCAGAACTATAGAACTCTACAGTGGCCCAAATCATACTCTACCAGGTCATCTAGGCTGTGCTAGAAGACCTCCCATAATGGTGAACCACTACTCATGTCATCCCTTCCCACTTTCTAGGACCTCTTATTCCCATATGTCAAGCCTAAAGCTTCCTCTCTGCCAGTTTTAACCATTGCTTTTAATTCCAGTTCTCTCTACCTGACAGCCATTCAAATCCTTAGACAGCTATCACATCCTCTCATCTCTAGGATAGACATCCCTAGTCCCTCCTAGCTGATCACCAAATGGCCTGTTCTCTGGTCCACAAGAGCACATTTTTCTAATATTTATTTACCAAAGAAGAGAGAATGTACAAAACCAGAAATAATGCAATGTTGAGGAAATTCATCAAGAAATAATTGGCCTGTTACCGTACTGAATGATGCCTAAGCTTTCTAATATAATACTTAACTAATGTCCCCAGAGGCTCTAGGCAGCTCTTACAGATGTCAAAAGAAGGGAGAACCCCACAGCAGATTACTTTCTATCAAATCACAAAATATTACTTATCTTCCTCCATTTTTGTAAGCCTTGTCTTTTGCCAGCTGCTGCTCCCCATCTGGTCCCCTTCCTCTCTATGTATCCAAACTCAAGGGGAGTCTTCAATGGACAATAAATAAGAAGTAAATTGAACTGAAATTTATTTTATTTTCATTTCTGAGGGTTCAGCTCTTATCAAAAACCTTCAAAGATCTGCTTTTCTTGTCGGAAAAAAATATGTGTGTATCCTCTTTAGTTCATTTTCACAGTATCAGGGTTTGATTTCTTTTTTTCAGCTTTCAAAAACTGAGGCCAGACTTCAAGTCACAAGATATTACTGTGACAAATGGAGTCTCCAACACCTTGGTATCAAAGCCACAGTGGCCACATTCTGCCATGATTCTAATAAAATATCCCCTAATAGTTTAGTAGAGAGAAAAAATGGCCCCCTGGTGGAGTAGATGATCCTCCCAGCGCCCCTGACGCAACCCTGAGTTGGGAGGCAGAGGCTTAGATTGCCAAGGTGGACAGCCTCCCCAGAAAGGACATGTTCGTGCCTTTTACAAGCTGTGTGCGATGATTTTGTACTGGAGAGGCCGCAGAAATCAGAAGGATAAAACACCTGGAAATGGCATTAGTGAGAGAAGAAGTCCTTCCTAATCTGTGTCACTGACTGTCCTGGGACCTGGACTGTCACAGAACCATAGGCTTTAAGCTAGAAAGGACCTTAAAGGCCCAAAAGCTCATCCCTCTCATTTTACCGATGAGGAAACAGATGGAGAGGTTACGGGGCTTGAGTCAACACCGTGCCAAGCATGGCATGTTGCTACTGGTGTGTTTTTGGAGAAAGCATGGCACAGTGAGAAGTCCTTAGGAGCTAGAGAAACTTCAGTTCCAGTGCTTCCTCTGATCCTTACTACTTGTGTGGCCTTGGGCAACTCACTTAAACTCTCTGAGCCTCAGTTTCCTTATCTGTAAAATGGCTACCTGTGTCAGTTTCTAAGGTCCCTTCCAGCTTTAAATCTTCGATTCGATGACCTGAGTTCAAATTCCACCTCAGCCATGTATTACTTGTATGACTGTGGGCAAGACTTGCCTCTTCTCTGGGACCCATTTTCCTCATCTGAAAAATGAGGGGGTTGTAGGAGATGACCTATACTTCCCTTCCATCTCATCAGGATAGGTGATATATGTGAACAGAATGTATGTATCATTTGAGGAGTGAAAGACCCATCACAATGAGGGAGCACAGGGCTCTCCAGGAGCCAACCTAAAGTCACCTCCTCCTAGATGTTCAGAACGGTCATGGAGGCAGCCCTTTGGAAGCTAAGCTCCATGAATCTCCAACAAGAAACAGCACCATACTGTGACTGGAGAATAAGAATGGCCCTCGCTGCGTGCCAAGTACTTCTCTGTGTTCCCTCCCCTCACTCCACTCGAGCTAGGAGGTACATCTCTACCCTCTTTACCTCAGCTAACTAAAAGCTGGAGCAGTCCTCGGGCCCCGTGTCTTGCTCCTCAGGCCCCGTCCCTGTGACTCAGCCTCCTCTCCTGGGCCCGCTGTTGCCCAGTTTGGCTTCCTGAATTCCAGTCTTCCAGATCTGCCTGGCCTCTGAAGCCAGGCCTCAGCTGCAGTCTGGCTGGTCCTGGCCGGAGTCCCTATCCCAGGGCCACCTAGACCTTTCAGTTCGCCTGACTGTCTACATCTTCTCTCTCCTCACCTAGTTGATTTTTTACTTCTTTCAATTTAGATAGCAGTGACTGAAGAAAGATGATCTCTTCACCGATAATGGACAATATCATTACTTTCACACAGTAAATTTGCCTGGCCATTCATTTTCACACAATTCTCAAGTGCCATTCTTAGGGAGAGGCTGACCCAAACATTCAAAATGACATCCTGTTCACACTGCTAACGTACTGGAAAAACAAACGTGTCTGGGGCCAGTTGCCATCATTTGGGAAGTGGCAAATTATAGGTTTTACCTAACTTTCCAGAACAAAAATAGCTCCCCATCATGGAGGTTCTGTTTCTTATTCACACCAGAAGCCTGCTTATGAAAGAATGTACTTGGAACAGCATTATTTGATGTTGTCTTCCATCTATTATGATGCAGTAACAGCCTTATACACAGGAGAAAGCCTGGCATAATGGCAAATGGTTCTCTAAGCATTATGGAGATCATTACACAGGAAAACCTGTTTTAAAGGGATTTCATTGGCATTGTACATGGAGAACTCCTAGTGTGAAAAGTCCATCCAAAGAAGCAGATGTACAACCAGTCTCAAACTTAGATCCTTAGAAAGTTGCCCGAGTATTGAAAGGGATAGGGTTAGGATTAATCCTAAATTCAGGGGCAGGACTTGAACCCAGGTCTTCCCAATTCCAAGGCCAGCATTCTACCCACTACACCAAGCTGCCTCTCATAATAATAAATTAATGTCAATACCAATGATAATAGCTTTAAGGCTTAGCAAGAACATACAAACATCATGCCTTGAGAGCTTCACAGCAACTCCATGAGGTAGATGGTCCACGTATTGTCATCATCCCTGTATTACAGATGAGGAAACGGAGCCCCAGATGCATTAAATGTCCTGCCACAGCTACCAGGTGTTAGGGACAGCATTTAAACCCAGGTTGTCTTGATTCCTGCTTCAGAACAAAAACATTCATATTGGTTCTTGTGACTTCGACAGAGTGACAGAAGGAAGGGGTTGCCTTCCCACAAATACACACGAAGGGGTGATGTTATTCATCCCAAGTCATGGTCAACATGTTTGCCTAGAGTCATCTGAATTATATTTGAATATCACTTCTCCAATGCCTGATTAGCAACTGCCTGAGTAAGCAAATTTCAATGTTAGACTTAAGAATTAGGAGAAAACAGCCTCAAGTAAAAGATGGTACCTTGAAAAATAAAATGGAATACATTTCTACTGTTACTATAATTTGAACTCAGTTTAGAGAAAGTTGGCTTGCAATTTTTTTTTCTCCTCTTAATCGGCTGTCTGAACATGAAACTATATTTTCCGAAACTAATTAGAATTTCTCCCTAATTAATATTCGAGACCCAAATATGTTATCTTTGCAGTGCGATACGTTTATTTTTTTTAAGTCAACCATGAAGGTAATTATACTCTTGCCTTCTTAAAAGTAGGTACATTTTTATTCATTCTGCACATATCTCCATTTCCCTTTCAGGCGATGGTCGAAGAGGCCCTCACCAGAGCAGAATCCTTCTCAGCTATGTACACGCCATTTGCAACAAAAGTAAGGGCCGACAAAATCGAGAAAGTGAAGGAGGTTTTCACAAAAATGCACCCTGCGTATGTAGAGTATATGTACACAGGTAACAACCAACAAGTTATATTTATGGTTTTATTTAACTCAGTTTCTATTTATAGCTATATCTACCTAAATGTGTAGTTTATATTTAAATATAAAATAAGAACAAGGCCTCATATGTAGTGGCTAGAGAGCCAGTCTCAGAATTGGAAGACCTGGGTTCAGATCCTAACTGACACACACCTTACTGTGTGCCCTTCAGTGCCCCCATCAATCCTCTGAGAATATAAGTTACGAGGCAGGTGCCCATCTGTATTGGTAAATGAAGTTTCCTCCCTGGGAGTTCCCTACATGAATATAATCAAAGGTCTGGACAAAATAAATATACTATGTCATTATCATTATTATTTTGAATTTAAGAAATGAAGGCCAGAAAAGATAACTGGTTTAAATCCACTTAGTATATAAAAAGTTTCCTTTTTCTCTTTTTTAGGGGAGGAGTGTCTCAGGCAGACATCTCTCATAAAAGGGAGGGGAGTAGTGAAAAGAGAAATGAGAAGAGGTCCAAAACACACTTTGCATTGGGTCGACCTGGGTGCCAAGCTAACAGGTATCAGAACTGGTACCTGGTTCTGGATGTCTGTATTTGGGGTGTGAAAGTAGAAACTGTGAAATCTAAAATAGAACACGTTAAACTAAGGGACCTCCATGATGCACAAAAAGCCCATCCCCAGCACCCTTAGGTTCATGGTGCTATGTTCTTCTAGTCTGCCTGTCCAGTTTCTCTCTGGGCTTTTTTCTATCATTCTTTCTTAGTTTCCGCTTTGCCTTTCTCTCCACACTCGCTAATGTTCTCAAGAGAACTGTGTTGGATGGTTGGACTTCAAATAGGGTTCCAGGAGACCCCAGGATAACTGAGAGGATGGTGCCAAGTTCTTTACCGTCATGCCTTTGAAGGAAGACTCATGAAATCCTAGAATGTGTGCTTGCGTTGGAGTCACTGGGGCTGGATTTGAATCCCAGCTCGATGACTTGCTGTCACACCTCTGTGACTCTGGTCAAGTTGTGTCCCCTCTCAGGCCTCTATCCACTATATCACCTTGATGAAATCCTATCGTCCTTGAAGAAGCAGGAGTGAGTGTTATCGACCAGCCGATGCCCTAAGGTCACAGCTCTATAAGGATCACCTGCTGGCACATCCCAACCGCTGCCCTTTAACGGGACCCGCACCTGGACGAAGAGATAGCTCATGTCAGGTGGAAGAAAGGTCGCGGCCAGTTTGTCAAGAAACCTTTCAGAGCCAACTCTTGAGCTATTGAGCATCCTCTGAATAAGGTGCTTAGGGTTCACCACATAAATCCAACCATGATAATGAATCACAAATCTCAGAGGAGCCGCGGGGAGAGTGTCTGTCTGGGGAGGGCAAAGGAGAGTAGAGCCTTGCCACGGGACAGAGGTCTCTAATCTGGTTAACTGCAGACCTAGTTGAGAATAAGTAAAAGACCAGATGACTGGCTCAGATTCCCAATGGTACGAGCCGTGCTAAACCATTAATAGTTTAAGTTTGGGCATTTTATATTTCTTCCAGACTTCACAAGATTGAGAGACAGGCTGGTGATGTGAGAAAGGCATGGGACTTGGAAGTCCAAAGAGCCGAGTTCTAGACCCACTTCTGACAATATTCATCTGGGTGTTCTTGGGCAAGTCACCCCAGATAGAATGTCAGTGCCTTAGGAGTAGAAGGGATTCCTCTTTGTCTTTGTATCACCAGAACCAAGCACAGTGCGTGGAGCATAGTAGGATTTAATAAATGCTTAGCAGTTAGTTAGACAGTACTTAGGCTTAGAGTCAGGAAGACCCGAATCCTGCCTCAGACACTTACTAGCTGTGTGACCCCGGGCAATTCACTGAACCTGTGTTTGCCGCATTGTGAGGGCCACATGAGATAATATCTGTAAAGGGCTTAGCACAGTGCCCGGCACACAGTCCCTGCTTAATAGATGCTTGGTCCCTGTGACTGATTTACCTCTCCACACCCCACTTGTGTCATCTGCAAACTGAGGCAGACGGACTATGTCATGGGTTCTTAATCTTTTTTCTTTTGCCATTGATCTCTTTGCCAGGCCTTTCTTGGGCCATCTGGTGAAGCGGTAGATAGAACTCTGAGCCTGGAGTCAGGAAGACTTGAGTTCAAATGTAGCTTAAACATTTACTACCTGTGTGATTCTGGACAAGTCTCTTGGCCTCAAATGTCCTCCTCTGTAAAATGGGGATCATAACAGCACCTAACTCACAAGGGGGTTGGGGGGGTTAAAAGGGACACCTTTAAGAGCACCTAGCGCAGTGTCTGGCATATTGTAGGTGCTATATAAATGCTTGTTCCCGTAAGATTAGCTAGGAAGCCAATTATGTTGAAAGACAGTTAACAATTTTTTAAACAAGTTCGCGGACCCAAGATAAGCGCCCCCGGGGAAGGCGATTCTCTAACGCCCCTTCCAGCTCTAGGGTTCCGTGAGCCGTGACTTCGGTGGTGTGGATAAGCCCTTCACCAATGCAGACCACGACTCCTCTACACCTCACTGAGCTATCTGGTGAGTCACTGTGGCCAAAATATTGATGACCTTGTGGCTAACATCATGTTATGAGCCTCTCTCAATTTAGTTCTGTGGCAAATACACAGCTCTTCACAGGATCTATGCTCAAAGGCATTCCTGTCTTCTACCAAAGCTTGGAAATCCATGTTTTCTATTCTGACTTTGTGTGTTGTCTGTATGTGGGAAACAGCAAAGCATAGTAGGGAGCTGACCTTTTAGTTAGGAAGACCTGGATTCAAGTCCTGCCTCCGACAGGGGTCCGCATGGGCTGCTGTGTAACCCTGGGGAGGGTCACAATCTCTCTGCGCCCCTGGAAACTCTCTAAGGCAAGCTATATTGCAGCACAGAGCCAAGATGCTCTAGTAAATGCAGAGAGTCTCCTTACTGGAAGCTCCTTTTGCAAATGAAATCATAGCTCAGGTCTCTTAAATTGTTTCCATCCCTATTTGTGTGCGTGCCTTCTCTCCCTCTAAAATGTAAGCTTTTATCATCTTTTTACCGTCTTTTTATCCCCCACACCTCGCATTGGCACAGGGTAGATGCCTCTTTGGCAACAGAGTATTGATACATTCTAGGATTTTCACAGGATGATGGAATCAGAGACCTTAGAAGCCATCAAGTCCACACCCATCTTGCCCATTTTGTAGAGGAGAAACCAGAGGCATCAAGAAAATGTGTCTTAGTCATATCCTTAATAATCTCCAATGTGGGGCTTGATATATATTAATTATCACATTCGATCCTCACAATGACCCTGGGAGGTAGGGGCTATCATCATCCCCATTTTGCAGGTGAGGAAACTGAGGCAGGGGGAGCTCAAATGTTTTGCCTGTAGCCACATAGCTATTGTCAGTGGTAGGATTTGGACCCTGGTCTTCCTGATCCCAAATCCAGTGCCATATGCCATTGGCCTGTAATTTTCAGGCTTCCATTTTTTATTCCTTCAGACATCTTAAAAACACCTAACCTCCTATAATTATCCCACAAAAATACACAGAAACAAACAATCTCCTTCTTCCCCCAGTTTCACTCACACGTGGATGCCTAAAGATGGATATATCTGCATATGAGGTTACATTGCACATGCACACACGCACGTACGCGCGCGCACACACACACACACACACACACACACACATTATTGAAGGAAGGTTTTTGTCCTGGGAAAACACCAGCCACCTCAGTAGCAACCAGAACCAAAAGAAATGGGCTTTAACTACATCAAGGAACAATGGGTAAAGGCAATTACGTCTTCCAACAGGCTTCAGCTGAAGGTCATAGACTCGTCATTCCTGGGGCTCTTGGACAGACAGCCCTGTCCCACACTGACATTTTTGCTGGAGATGTAGTTGCCATCATTAAAACTTGGAGTCTCGCTAATACCATCTACTTTCCCAATGGGGAGCAGATGGGGGCTGGCAGACATGTCAGCATTTCGAAAAACCATGCCCACACCCAGGTCACCTTCTTCAAACCCAGATAGTACTGAGTTCACCACTCACATGACTGGGAAACATGCCCACCTCTCTTCTGGCAAAGGAAGCGGCCGATGGGAGTGGCAGGGAACCGTGCAGAGGTACCCTTGAAGAGGCCCCCCCAGAACACACTAGCATTTCCCAAATGATTATTCACCAACAGCATCCATTGTCAACCATCTAAAAATACATTTTATTGAATATGCCAGCTAAACTTAAGGCTGCATTAAGACTGAGAATTATCTTCCCCTTGCCTGGCAAATAATATATGTCAAATTGGATAACTTATGTAAGGAACTCTTAGCAAACCATAAGCTGCTCTATATTATTATTCCTATTATTATATTACAGTGGAGCCCCTTTAAAATGTCAGTATTGGGTCATGTTTACCATCTGGGTTATCTTAGTTAAATGACTTATAATCTCTAAGTCTTAATTTCCTTCTCTATAGACTGGAGGAATTAGGCTAGCTGATTTCCAAGGTCTCTTCCAGATCTGGATCTAGTATTTTCTGGTCCATCTTTAATGCTTTACAGGCTAAAAGTGTTTACACAATCTATTGTTTGTATTCTGTAATTTTTTTTCTTTCAGGGAGGGTGGGGAACAGAGGACGTGATTAAACCCACAGACATCTGAATTCACGTAAAAGCTCACTGTGTTATCACAGGACTAAACTATATATTGTTTGGGGAGGCATAGTGCTCGTTGTAAAGTAGAACAGCTACTCATTTTTCTTGTTAAAAGAAAAGCTCAGCTTGATTCATGCTGGGTAGTCTGGGTACATCAAATAAATAACAATTTCCTACCACCAGAATTTCTTTCTTTTCACTTATAAAGTTTTTGCCCGGGATTTTATTCATATATTCCAACAAAAAGAATGCAATTCTGCATATTTTTCTACAGGCATGGCTGTATTTTAATAAGAATAAAGTAATCTAATAAGCGTATGCTGACTTTTCTTGATGGAAATATCAAGATTTATTTATAGAATAAGTAAACATTCAGTAATCCTTAGTAATGCTTAATATAGAAAAGTTTTCTGGTTCAGATATCAATTACTCCAGCACTTAGGTGGATGAAATAATACTTTATCTCATCAGTCCAATTTAATTCCCAAGAGTAAATATATACTTCTAGAAAATGAATATATTGTTTTGAAATAGACCTATAAAAGTTGCTTTCCAGTTAAATGGATAGCTTTCAGTCATCATTTACCAGTAAAGATAATACATCTTTATGTTATCTAAATTACAAAATTAGTATTCTTCCCTCTATTTCTTCATTCTAAATGCCAGCTGGAAAAGTATTAGGAATGCTTTATAGCCCAAACAAGGATTCACAAGTTCAAACTCCTCCCTCTTTATAGCCAGCCTCCAAAAGGGGATCTAGCATAAACAGCCTAGAAAGCACTGATGGTATCCCTCCACATCATGGAATAAATGTATTTGAGCAAAATTGTTATAAAGCGAATTAGTATAATGCAGCCCATATCGGTTCCATTCGGACCATTTGTGTGATGTGTACTATTTATACAAAGATTGAGTTCCCAAAGGGGAAAAAATTCCCCAACATTTAGTACTTTGGTAGACATGCGATGTCGTAGGTGTGAGTATTTTCTTTCCACACCTTCTTTGTTAAAATCTCATCCCACATAGTTTTCATCCATTTTTTCTCCTGAGTTATACATAGATGATCTTCCCTACATGCCCTAGGTCTTCCTCTTTTTCTTTTACTCTCTTAAAAACATCAGGGTAGCCCTCTGTCTATCTTTAGCCTTCCTGTTCTCTCTATGCGACTAACAACATTTATTTAACAATGTCCCCTATCATTCCTGATGCCCAAATCACTGTTGGTAGTGTGCCACACCCTACTGATGTCCAACATGTGGCTTGTAAAAACCTAGGCAGTGGGGGAGGGATTTGTAGTTTTCATTCTCCCATGGTTTTTCATCAGCATCAGCGAGAGGATACTGGTGCTCAAGAGATAAACTTTCATGCCAACGAGCACTTTGAAGTCATCAAAAACACTGCCCAGTTTCTGAAACGACCAGCCTGGCCACTTCTTCCTGCCCAGTTCTGGGGCCAGTACCTTATTTATCAGTGATACCCATCCAAAGTCGACTTACCGATGAATTTTTGGGCTGCTCATCCAGCTATACATCATAGTCTGAGCAATGTGTGTTTTTCATCCACTTTGTTTAACCATTGTGGATGAAGAGAAGAGGAAAGGAACAAGCAAGTATTTTTTAAATGCCTGATACGCACCAGGCACCATGCTAAGCCCTTTACAAATACATCCCAGTTGATTAGCCCAAAATTTTTATACTTGTAGCAACAAATCCAACCTTATTAGAAAAATGTAACATTTAAAAATACCAATTTAATCAAACTTTTGAATATATTAGTTTCAATGCACTTAGAGGTATTGCTGATGATATCAGACTCTACCTCTTCATCAGTTTGCAAACATGTGATCCTGTCATGGTCCTGTGTCTAATTCTATTTGTGTACACATTAGCTATAGAAAACCACTGACTGAACCTCATGTCACCAGCGTTAGCCAATAATCAGGTGGGAATTAGCATTAGAACATCACTAAGAAGCATCATGACTTAAAGGTGATTGGTCAGTAAACATATATTAAGCTCCTACTGCATGCCAAGCACTAGGGAGGG
The DNA here is from genome assembly GCF_011100635.1 of Trichosurus vulpecula. Taxonomy (NCBI): domain Eukaryota; kingdom Metazoa; phylum Chordata; class Mammalia; order Diprotodontia; family Phalangeridae; genus Trichosurus; species Trichosurus vulpecula. The sequence goes on along the minus strand of NC_050576.1, from coordinate 247,063,994 downwards.
AAGGAAGACAGAAGAAGGCAAAAGACAGTCCTTGCTCTCATGGAGTTCAATCTAATGGGGAAGACAAAAGGCAAGCAAAGATGTCCAATCAAGAACACAGGATAAATTGGAGCTAATCAACAGAGGAAGGGAATTAGAATTAAGGGGAATCAGAAAAGGGTTCCTGTGGAAGGTGGGACTTTAGCTGAGTAGGGAACACCAGGCATGAGGGATAGGCAAGGAAAATGCCCAGAGGGAGGAGACGGAGCGTCCAGTTCAAATAACAAGGAGGCCAATGTCAAAAGTGTTAGGAGGTCTGGAAAGGTAGGAAGGGGCCGTGTACTGGAGGGCTTTAAAAGCCCAGCAGAGACTTAACCCCTTCCTGCCAATGAAATGTGTTAATCAGCTACGCCAAAGCCTCGGCAACCATCAAGGCTTATGGAATCCATGAGGATTTTAAATAAAATTTAATTGAATTAAATAAATTAATTCAATAAGTAATAAATAAGTTATGTTAATTAAACTATAAATAATTATGTGAATATCGTATATAGATGAATGTAATCAATAGTTTTTATTTAATACACTTATTAAATAAGTTTATTAGATAAATTTAATTAAATCACCTGTGTGCATTAATTGTATGAGTTATTTCCCCATCCAGTTTTCTTGCAAGTGTTGAGAGAGAGAATTAAATTCGTGTAGTCTGGCTCCTACCTTTACAGGATTCTAGAGGTGAAAAGGACCTCCCAGGCCATCCCATCAAACCCCTTCATTTCACTTTTCACAAGATTTGAACTCAAGACCTCTGACTCCAGAGCCAGGGATCTTTCCAGGGCTCCATGCTATAATGTGAATGCTTCGGAAACCGTGAAAGTCAATATAAATTATTGTTATCAATGAATATTACTCCCCTTGTAGGGAAGGTCAGAATCCATTTTTGTTCTGATGGGAATACATCTCTGAAATTATAATGAAGCCAAGGGGAATATTTGCTTTGTTATCTAGCCACTTCCAGGTCTTTACACAGCTTTTTTTTAATCCAAGAACACCTTGAATTGTGGAATTCAAGGTCAAGCAACATGTGTCTTTAAAAGTGAAAACAGATTTCTTATTTATTGGAAAAGGAATGATAACCAGCCAAAGGAAAGTTGCTGCCTCTTTCTTGCTGATGTGAACTTGTGGAGAGCTTCCAAGAAAAGGGGAATTGGCATTTAAAAAGAGAACCGGATAAAACCCGGAAAGAGATAGGAGAAGGACGAAATATTAGCATTAAAATGAGTGAGGTGTAATCAAAGTTCTCTGAAGCTGACCAGAAAAATAGAAGTAATAGAAAGCCTTCATGGTCCCATCTCACCCTTACCCCAAATAACAGAGACCTTTAGAAAAGAAGCTTAACACAAAAGCAAAATGTCAGACCCTTTTGTGGTGGACGAAGGGTGTGGAAATACCAACACCTCAGGAAGATAAAGACTCCCAAGCCTACTGAAGAGTGGCAAAGAGAGTGCTAAGCCAAGAGGCTATTTCAAAAATAACTGTGGGAAACGCTTCCTCTTCCTCTTTTTGAATAAATTCACCATGACTAGTTCATTCCAAATCTCCTGAGAACTTGGAAAGAATATAATGTGTCCCCCTGTGTTTTAAAGTCCTCATCCAAGGAATCCATATTACTTCACTGATTTTCAAAAGCTGAGAGCTCTGCCCTTGGCTCAAAGACTGGTTCTTTCATTTCCTTGCTGTATGACGTTGGGCAGGTGACATCATCTTTCTCAGCCCATTTCCTAAATTATAAAATGGGAGATGGTAGACTAGAAGATCATCAAGGTCCCTTCGTGCTCTCCATTTATGACACTCGGGTCTTTTGATTCATGGCACATACAGAAGAATCCTATGCAAAGGACACACCACGGATTCTGACTCATCTATTGTTATGCACATGATGGTGGGCAAAGCCCCCTCAGGACTTCAGTTTTCTCATCATTTAAATTACACATGTGGATTAAATAATCTACCACCTAAGGGTGCCATAGTGCCCAGAGCTCTGGGCCTGAAGTCAGGAAAACCTGAGTTCAAATGTGGACTCAGACACTTACAAACTCTGTGACCCTGGGCAAGTCACTTAACCCCTGTCTGACTCAGTTACCTCATTTATAGAAATGGAAATTTTAACAGCACCTACCTCTCAGGGTCATCATGAGAATAAAATGAGTAGTAAAATGTAGGAGTAATACACTTTGCCAACCTTAAAACATTATAAAAATGCTGTCTGTTATTATCATTAAATACCATGATCACATGATCCACTAAATCCTATGTTTTCACTTGCTCTCCTACTTTGACCTTGAACTAAGAAAACATGGTTCATAAAATCAAACTTCATCAGCTCCATGTTCTAGCCAATTAAATTAGGCAGGTAGATGCCACAGTGGATAGAGCATTGGGCCTGGAGTCTGGAAGGCCTGAGTTCAAATCCCACCTCAGAAAATACTAGCTTGCGTAACCGTGCTTCAGTTTCCTCATCTGCTAAATGGGGATAATGATAGCGCCTGCTTCACAGAAGTCTTGTAAGCATAGTGTATGTGAAGAGCTTTGCACACTTGAGAACGCTATGTTGTCATTATGAAGAGGCAGCGTGAGACAAAGACAGGAGAGGATTCTGGACTTGGAGGCGGGATATGAATGAGAAGCTCAGCCCTGCCACTCACTGTCTTTCTCACCTTAGGCGAGTCACCCAACCTCTGAGCCTCAGCTTCCTTCACCTCTAAAGTGAGAGTTAGATTACATCATCTTGGAAGTCTCTTCCGGCCCCAAATGTGTGATGCCATGAACTGGTCAATCAGTGAATGTGATCGAGCGCCCACCCTATGGCAGGCACTTGTGCCAAACATTTAAAACTAAAACCATGCCTTCCCTCGAAGATCTTACATTCAAAGAGCAAGTGGTTCTAGAGATACAATTCTGAAAAGGGGCCCATAGGCTTCAGCTAACTGACAGAGGGGTCTACAACACAAAAAAGGGAAGAGCCCCCGCCCTGCTCACACTCCACTGTGCTGTGGAATTGAACTTGGGTTTTCAAAGGCTGTTCAAGGTCGCAGAGAGGTTTCAGATACTGGACCGGTGACCCAGTCTGCTGTCCAGCACCCACCCCAGCTAAGTTTGGAGGGGGTCATCACCAGCTTGGTGATGATGATGATAAAATGTTTGCTCATCAAAACCCCAAAAAACCATCCACCGAGTCATAGAGGGTCTGTGATCTGAGTTAGGATTTAGAGTACCGATAATAACAAAATCACAGAGCCTCGATGTATCCTGTAAATGAGTAATTCAGACCTTACTGTAAGAGTTTAGAACTGGCAGAATTCAAAATCCAATCTGAGACAAAGTGATTGAGAAAAATTCCAAAGAATAGATGGGCTTTAAACTGAGTCTTCATGGTTGGGTAGTATCAGAAGAAGAGGAAGGTAACAACAGAAAACAGCATTGATGGTGGATAACTCCCGCCATCTTGGATCCACTCAAGTTTATGTTTTCTAACCTCAATTGGGCCCAGTCAGGTGACGTGACCTTCCTTCTTTCATCTTTTATTTGGCTTGTAACAATCGTTCCCTTCTCCCCTGGAGCCTCTCAGCATTACCTCCTTTCTGCCTATAATCTTGCCTCTTACAGAAAATTGAGATGATCTGATGCAGATATTGTCCATGAAATTCCCCTAAAATGCCCAGTGCCCTTATCCATGCCCTTCTCCTTCTCTCCTTATTCAAAGAATGAAAAGATCCTCCTTCTTGTCCAAGCTGTTCCCTCCATCTGGACGTTTGATCCTGGATCTTAATCCATCCATCAATCATTACCTACTTCTTCCTTCAGTACTGCAGTGGAGGGGCGATTCTATCAATGTGGGCACTCATTGCGATAGTGCAAATCTCAACTCCACCCATCACATTCAATTTTTACCATATCCTTCCGTAGATCCTCCACAGGGAATCTACCCAGCATGCAAAAGGACTTTCTCTGGTCTTTTTTTATATATTTCAAGAGTATTAGGGTTTTGTTTTTGTTGTTTTATTTAAGTGGCCCCTTCTCAAAAAAAGGCAACTCCAAACTTCACTCTACTTACTGATTGGTTATCCTCCTTAGGTGGCCTGCAGTCAGGAGTCATCTTCCTGAGTTCAAATCTGGGCTCAGACTCTTACTATCTATGTGACTCTGGGCAAGTCACTTAACTCTGTTTGCCTCTGTTTCCTCATCTATAAAATGAACAGCTCCAGTATCTTTGCCAAAAAAACCCAAATGTGAGCCAAATGATGTCACACAACTGAAAATGGCTGAATAACAACAATCTCAAAAGCGGTGATTTCTTCCTGTTGATTTGTTACCCCTTGCTCTCTCCCCCTGGCAAACCCATCATCATCAAACATTTCCTCAGTGATATTCCTTATACTGCTTCATACATCACGGTCATCATTGAAAAGAGGTTGAGGTGTGTTCATCCTCACCTACAACTTTACCTCAAAGGTTGTGGAGTTCTAGATTTTACAATCATACAGCATTTCTGGGAGAATATTCATACCAAAAAAGATGGGTTTTTTTTTTCAGACAGCCCACTCCTAGGTATATATCCCAAAGGTCAAAGACAGAAAGAAAGGTTCCATATCAGATAAGAGATGTACAGCAGTACTTCTTGTGGTGTCAAAGAACTGGGAACAAAGAAGATGGCCATGGTTGGGAAACGGATAAACATGGGGTAGTACATAAAGGTAATGAAAATCTTTCTCAGCCTCTCTTAATTCTAGCACCTTCAGTTTGTTGATTATTTCCTATTTATCCAACATATAGCTTGTTTGGACATATTTGTTTTATGTTGTCTCCCTCATTAGGTTATGAGTCAGGGTCTATATTTTGCCTTTCTTTGTATTCCCAGCACTTAGCACAGTATAATAGGAGCTCAATAAGTGCTTATTTACTAACTGTATTTCTATACTGAAATTTGGGGGGAAAGAGGGATAGAGAAGTGATGCACTGTGGAGTACTTGTGTTCAATCGTCCTTTACCAGGTTCAGTTAAAAGTGGGGTTCATGGAATGTCATTTTCCCTACCCCTTCCTCCAGGATTAGGTATTCTTCATCATATACACCTGTATTGTATTAGTGATTTCCATCCCCTTCCTTATCTTTTCTTTCCCAATAGCGTTCCCTGTCCTTCCCATTTTTGTCTACCCCTAAGTCTATAAAACAGAACAAAACCTCCCATAAGACCACTGTTATTTTTACTTTCTCTGTGACACAGATATTAGAATTCTAAATTAACATTTATTCTTTATTTCTCTGTTAGTACATAAACATTCTATCTCCAGATATTCCTTTCCAATTAAATAAATAAGTACATCTTTATGTCTTTCATTTTCACAATATCTACTCAGTTCTTTCCTTTTCTTCAGGAATCCTCGGAAATCCTCTCGTCCATTAAAGATCCATTTTTTCTTCTTTTGTTTTGCCAGAGAAGTTATTATTGGAACTTCTAAGTCTTTATCTTTTACCTCTCCTTTGTGGGGACAGCTATCTAGTCTTGTGTGATCTTTATAGTGGATCCTTGGTACTTGAACTCTTTCTGTTTGGCTGCTTATAGTATTTTTTTTCATTGACCTGGAAGCTCTAGGTTTTGGTTTTGACATTCCTGGGAGTTGTCATTTTGCAGTTTCTTTCCAGAAACAAAAAATGGACTCTCTATTTTTACTTTGCCTGCTAGTTCTAAGAAGTCTGGGCAGTTTTCGTTATACTTTCTTGAAATCTGGTATCCAGGAATTTTTTTAATGATTTGAGAAAGTCCAGTAAATCTTAGATTATCTCTCCTTGACCTGTGTTCTAAGTCAGTTGTTTTTAATACAACAACTCATAGATTTTCTTAAATTAGTTTTAGTCTTTTGATATTGTTTTAATATTTCTTACTTAATGGTTTCCTTTCTGTTCCATTCTATTTTCAAGGCATTTAGTCTTGAGTGAGATCAGTCACAAAGCTACCATGTTAATTCAGGTGAGATAGGATGAGATTCTGGACTAGCTTGTGACAATATGAGGTTTAAGAAAGATTGTGGAAAGAGAATTGTCAAGACTTAGTAACTAAATTTGGAAGGCAAAGGGGGTGGAAAAGTCAAGTATGAAGAACATCAATCTAATGCTTTGGAGGATGGTATTGCCTTCATCAGAAATACCGCCCTTGGAGAAAGGGCAAGTTTAGAAGAGAAGAGCATAAGCTCCATTTTGGACATGTTGAGCTGAGATTCCCATAGTCCATTGGAGATATCTGGGACTGAGTTCAGAACCTAGGAAGAGATAGAGAGATTTAGAAATCAGATGAACAACCTTGATCATTGAAGCTAGTAAATAGATAAGTAGAAGAGACAAAAAGATCACAAAAGCCAAGGAAAGTCAAAGGCAGGAAGAGCAGTGTAGCAAAGGCTGCAGATTGATCAAGGAGAATGAGCACTGAGACAAGGCCATTGGGTCTGGAATTGAAGAGATTGTTGCCAGCCTTTAAGAGAATCATTTCAAGTATAGTCAACAGGAATTTGTTAAGCACCTACTGTATATCAATCACTGTGCTAAGTTCTGGGGATACAGAGAAAGGCAAAAATACTTCATGCCCTCAAGGAGCTCACGATCTAATATCAGTCAGCTAATAAGCATTAATAAATGTCTACTATGTTCTAGATATTGTGCTAAATGTTGAAAATACCAAAAGATGCAAAAGATAGTTCCTGATCTCAAGGAACTCACAACCAATTAGGGAGGTGAAAAGCAAACAAACAAGCAAACTATATGCAGGAAAAATTGGAAATAATTAACAGATGGAAGGTATAATAGAAATAAGAGGAGTTGAGAAAGACTTCCTGGGGAAGGTGAGGTTTTAGTTGGTACTTGAAGGAAAGAATGAAGCAGAGATGAGGAGGATTCTAGACATCAGGGAGAGGGGGCAGCCAGTGGGGGGGGAAATGCCATAGATCACTCTAATAACTGAATTAGATGGATCAGAGTGAGGAAAAACTTGAGACAGGCAGACCAACTAACCAGAAGAACATTGCAATTGCCCAGATATGAGGTGATGAGGGCATGCCCCAGGGTGGTGATGATATTTGAAAAGAGAAAGGAGTGTTTACAAAAGATATTGCAAAGGCAAACAGATAGGACCTGGCAAAAGAATGGATATAGGTTGGATCTAACACGTTGACAGAGAGTGAAGAGTTGAGGATGACACCTAGGTCTCAAGCCCGGGAAGACGATTGGTTTCTCAAAAGTAATAGGGAAGTGAGGAAGAAGGGAGCATTTGGAGGGAAAACTGAGTTCAGTTTTGGAAATCTTGAGTTTGAGACTTATAGAATGGTGATATAGGAAGTCGGATGTCAAGGTATTGAGAAGTCAGCGGATAGTGAGGGCAGCAAAATGAGACAACGAATTGAAGGTCCTTTTGAAGCTGACTTGAAGCTCAGATCCATAAATCACCTGCACAGAGGTGATTATTGAAGCAACAGGGATGGATGAGGATAACCAAGGGTGGTGGGGAGGAGACAGAGCCTTGGAGAAAGGTCATATTTAGGGACCATCCAAGGATACAGAGAAAGAATTGTCAGTGAAATCGGAAACCAAGAGATCATATCACGGAAGACAAGGAGAGAAGGAAAATTGGCCAACAGGGTCAAGCATGCAGATGACCTAAGGGGCACAAGGACCAAACAATGTAGGGACAGAAGATAAGATGGCAAAAGCCAGCTCTGGCCTTTTCATGATTCCTGGTATTAGAAAACAGGTAGCCTTTTATTACTCGGAGTCAGAAACCTTTCACATGGGATAGAAAACATTTTAAATGATTATGCTTTTCTGCAGAGTTTTTAATCTGCGTACTGTTTCTTCATTATTATCTTAAAGCATCAACTTCCCTAATGGTAAAAATGCAAAACTATTTTATCCTGAGAGCTACAGGATGATTTTTTTTCAAAACTTAGAAAATGGACCTTTCAAAATTAACCCAGGTAGGTTCATCTAAACATTTCAGATTCTGACAATTGTAAAAGAATTCCACTATTATATTTCATTCTCCTTCTTGCCTTCCCCCTACCTCTCCTCATTTTGTTTTTAAGTGGCAAAGGAGAAAAAGATCTCTTCTAAATCAATTCTGATTTCTGACCCAGGAGCAGGATGGTCCATTTCACTTTAAAACCAGAGGCACAAGTGCGCCTCGGACTCAGGTAGAAGTTTATGAGCCCAAAACTGAGAACAATTAGCACTTAAATTAACATGACATTAGAAACTCAACAGCTGGGAAACATTTCGTCATTTCTTGCAGTGGACCCCCTGCTGTACCAAATCTTCAGACAAAGGCAATTTACTATGTGGGCAAATGGCAAGAGCAATAACATTGAGAGGGAGAAGAGTCAGCGATGTGTGGATGTACGGCTTCTCACCTCCTTAAATTCAGCAGGAGCCCATAATCAAATGGACCCCACTGGATGAAGTGCAGGATCGAAAAGGATGTGAAATGCTTATTACTCTTACACGAGTACCTTTTATCACAAACCAATTACGAGGTTGATGTTCATTTGTGTCAGCCACCATGGACAGCGCCAAGGAAAGGATCCTCTCACTCTTCTCCATGCAAGCAGAGTTGGAGACTCCAATTCACAGCACCACAGAATCATAGATTCCCAGAGTTGAGAAGGGAGAGATCTCAATGGCCACCAAATCCATTTTATACCTGAAAAAATGGATACATACATATATGTGTATATGTGTGTATGTATATGTGTCAATATGTGTATGTATATACGCACACACACACATTTATATTTATACAATTCCCAGCAAATGGACAATCCAGCCTGTTAAAAGACCTCTAGCAAGGAGGAAGCAGCTATGTTTTGAGGCAGCCCCTTTTACTTTGGGATGCTTCTGATTATGAGAAAAATATCCCTGAAATCAAACTGAAATGTGTCTCTTTGCCTCTTCTACACACTGCTCTGACTCTGCTTTCTGAGGCCAAGAAGAACAAGTCTAAGCCATCTTTGATGGATGGCGCATCAACAGCCATGAATCAAGGGCTTCCATGTGCCAGTTACAGCGCTGAAGATAGGAAAATAAGGAATGAAACAATCCCTCCTCACCAAGACTTTGCACTTGAGGTCTTCTTCATCCTGTGTGCTGTCCTTTGGATGACCTCCAGTTAACACTGCCCTTTGTAAAATGTGAAGCCCAGAACTAAACAAAATATCCAGATGGGATGATCTGACAAGGACAAAACCCAGAAGGATTATCAATTATCACCTCCTGCTTCCAGGATGTTGCACCCCTCCTTAATGATGCCTAAGACTGAGGTAATTCTCTAGGCCTCCATGTCACAGACCACTGACCAATGTGGAGCTACAGTCCACTAAAGCTCCTCTTTTTCCAGATGAACTTCCCTCTATACATGGTTAATATGAAAATATGTTTTTTCATGACTTCACATATATAATTAATATCATGTTGCTTATCTTCTCAATAGGTGAGAAAGAGAGAGAATTTGGAATTCAAAATGTTTAAAAATGAATGTTAACAATAAATTTTAAAATTTAAAATAAAATTTAAAATTTAAAATAAATAAAATTTAAAAAATAAATTGCTCTCCAACCCTGTTTCCCAAAAAAGTTTCACTTTTCAACCAGAGTACAATACTTTATCTTTATCCCTATTAAATTCCATCCTGTGAGATTCAGCATATCGCATTAATTCTTAATCCAGACTCAGTAATCAATCAACCAATAAGCATTTATTATGCTCCTACTATGCCTCAGGACATTGCTAAGGACTGAGGAGACAAAGAAATATATGGGAGGGAGACATGCCCTCAAGGATCTTCCACGCTATCAAGGAGACAACAGATGGGAAAAAATATTTACAAAATACATACTGAGTATATATGAAGTCAGTTCCAGCCTGTTTATTAAGCACCTGCTGTGTGCCATGCACTAGAGATACAAAGAAAGGCAAAAAACCTCAAGCCTTCAAGGATTTCACAATACGATGGAGGAATTACAAAGTAATGAGGGAGGGGGAGGCAAGAGTAGATGGTGCAAAAGCACAGGCATGGGAGATGGGAATGTTGAGTATCAGGAACCATGAGAATGCCAGTTTGCCGGGATTGTAACACGTAGGAAGGGGAATTTGTTGTTGTGGCAAAGATACTGGAGTGGTTTGCCATTTCCTTCTCCAACTCATTTTACAGATGAGGAAACTGAGGCAAATAAGGTTAAGTGACTTGCCCAGGGTCACAAACTAGATAGTGTCTGAAGCCAGATTTGAACTCAGGAAGATAAATCTTCCTGCCTCCAGGCCCAGCACTCTATCCACCACACCACCTAGCTGCCCCCTAGGAAGGGGAATAATGTTAAAAAATCTGGAAACACAAGTTGTACTCATATTTTGAAGGGCTTTAAATGCCTAGTAACTTTACATTTCAAACTGGAGGAAATGGTAAGCTATCTGCTCAAACCTGTGCATTGGAGAAGAGAAGGACCCGTGAAGAGGCTACTATAATGGTCCAGGCAAAAAGTAAGGAAGGTCCATACTAGCACAGTGGCCAGGCGAGGAGAGAGAATTGAAGATTAGATATGAGAAATGTTGGGGAAACAGAATCAAGAAGATGTGGCCTCCTCTTTTCCCACCCCAGAGGTCACAGGGAGGTGTGCAAAGGAGTCTGTGCCACAAAGCCAGTGATGGCTGACACGCACATCATGAAGGAGCTAATGATAGCCTGAAGAGAAAGAAAATAGCAAGTTTTGGTCTTTGAGACTGTGGGGTTTCAAACTCAAGCTGCTGCTGGAACAAACTACCTTATTAAGGTTCATGTTGGTGAAGAAGAATGCGCATTTACGAGTGGTCCAAAGTCTCCTTCATGAAAACAAGCTATTGCCTCTATCCAGTTACCAAACCAACAAAGCTGAGAATGATGAACTGGCCTATTTTTAGGGTACTTTTCTGAAGAGTGGCCCTTGGTTCTTTTATATGGACTCATTATATACATTAGGTGGTGTAGAGAAGATTCATCTTTGTGAGTTCAAATCTGGCCTACTAGCTATGTGACCCTGGGCAGGTCTCTTAACCCTGTTTGCCTCAGTTTCCTCATCTGTAAAATGAGATGGAGAAGGAAATGGCAAACCATTCCAGTGTCTTTGACAAGAAAACTCCACATGGGGTCATGAAGAGTCAGACAGGACTGAAATGACTGAATTTGGGACAATAAAAGAAATCTGATCTCTAATAAATAGCTTCCTATCTTATATGTGTCCACAGATTTATTTCATTGCTCATCATTATCCTTAGCATACACAGGAGTATGGGTGTAGAACCCAGGTCAGCTCACCTCCTCTGGACCTCACTTTTTACAGCATGATCCTTTTGTTTTGTAAAGGAGCAGTAACGTTCCTTTGAGGAACCTGCTGGGGGACAAATCTTTACCTTTTGGCTGAGGATGTGGTCAGGAGCTTCACAGATTTTTCAGAGTCAAGGATCTTAGAGATGATCTAATTAGCCCCTTCCTTTTCACGTGAGGAAGCGGAGACCTGGAAAAATGAATCACCTTGTTTATACACAAATAGTAAGAGGCAGAACCAGGAGTCATCTGGCTCAAAATCCAGGCCTTCCATCTGGTGCCATACTTCCCAACTGCCTCTTCGTGTCAGGTAGCTGTGACCTGATCTGTTAATGTGGTGAGTGGGGCATCCTGCAGGGGACCTGGATATCTCCCTGCATTAATTATACCCACCTGTAACTGGTTTCTTTCCAGTCACCCACACTGAAATTTATTTCTGTAACAGAGTAAGGCATTGTGGGCTGTTCTGTATGAAAGACCACTTCACCATCTCTTTCCTGCCTGCAGGAAACCAACAATAATGGGGTAGGTCTGTCCTCCTCTCCTACACCAAGAATTAGCTTTTCCTGAAGGGAGGCAAAGCTGTCTACTGGACCTGATTGGCCCCAGATTTGCTGGCACAGCTCCTTTGCCACTTAAGAGCATAAAAAGTTCTAGTCTAGGCCCCTTGTATTCAGTGGATTTCTGTAAACTATGAAGGCCACCATGTCCTTTTCCATAGTCTATATGGATGACCAGGCTCATTTCTACACAGAGGGAAAAGGAATAGTGGCTTGCATCCAGAGAAGCTGCAGCCTCGTCATACGTCCCCATGATGCTAGGGCAAAGCAAAGCTACTTTTCCAAACTGTTCAATGACTCAGGGGCCTCCCTTTGGCCCAGTACTGAACCCTAAAGTAAGAGAATACTGGCATCAGAGCCAGCTCCAACAGATGGGATGGGGGGAGGGGGGTTGGTGCGTCTCATTGGATGTGCCACGGTGCTGTCGTGCAGTTACAACGCGATGCTCTTTGTGGGCAGAGACCAAGGCACAGATAAAGCAAGGCATGAAATGTCAGCATACCGGCGAATAGCACGGTGCTTTGTGTCACAGATGCTAAAAGCACTTGGGGTCCTTTCCGGATCTAGAATATGTCACTAGATCTCGGCTTGTACGTTGGACGGCACCTGTGACACCGTCCCTGACGCGGCATCAGACCGCCTCTCTGTGGAGCTCCATTTGTGGGTCTTGCTGCCTCACCAGAACGCCCAGTGAGCAAGCTTTTCTTGTGTGAGGGCACGTTTACCATCTGTAACCTCTGCACGCTGATGGACTATAAGCTGTCTGAGGGCAGGAACCATCTCACGTCAGCATTTGTACCCCCGTGCTTGACGCATCTTTATTATTCCTGCTGTTGTCATTGAGTTGTTTCAGTTTTGTCCAACCCCATTGGGATTTTATTGGCAGAGATCCTGGAGGGCTTTGCCACTTCCTTCTCCGGCTCATTTTACAGATGAGGAAACTGAGGCAAACGGGGTCACACAGCTAGTAAGTGTCTGAAGCCAGATTTGAGCTTGGAAAGATGAGTCTTCCTGACTCCAGGCCTGGCGCTCTATTCACCGTGCCACCTAGCTACCCCACTTGGCACATAGTAGTGGCTTAATAAATCCTTATTGATTGATTGATCTCAGGTCTGCCGTCTGGATCCAAAAAATAAGGCCACCTTCCACAATGCAGCCCTTCAGAATTATGAGGCACCGTGGTAACTTGGTGTACAGAGTGCTGGCCTTGGAACCACAGACACCGAAGTCCTCTCTCAGACATGCAGTAGCTCTGTGACCCTGGGCAAGTCACTTAACCTACCTGTCTCATCTATAAAATGGGAAAATAAACATTCCTCCCTAGATTATTACGAGGAGGAAACAGGATACATGTGGAGCATTTTGCAAGCTTGTATGAATGCCTGCTATTTTAACTTAATAATGAAGAGCTCTAGACTTGGAGAAAGAAAAAAAAGATTTGGCCACCGATTGGATATGACAGGTGACAAAGAACGAGACGTGGAGGATGAAGAAGACATGCATAGAACAATTAGAAAGAGTTTTGAGAGGAAGGATCAGGAGTTCTGTTTGAGACATGCTGAGTTTGGGATGGCTCTGGGACATCCAAGTGGAGATGTCCTGGAGGCAGTGGTGATGATTGGAGCTCAGGGAGAGACAAGGGATAGATAGATAGATAGAGCATTTATTAAGGGCTTGCTATGTACCAGACACTGTCATCTGAATAGAACAGATCATTGAACCTATGGAAGCTGAGAAGGTCAAAGAGAGGGAGAGGGAGAGACAGACAGAAATACGTATAAATATGTGTGTCTATGTATATGTTATACATGTTTATATGCGTATTGTTATCTCCCTTGATAGAATTTAAGCTTCTTGATGGCAAAACTTGCATTTTTGCCTTTGTGTCTCCAGAGCTTAGCAAATTGCGGGGTGCATAATGGGTACTTATTGTTTGATTGAAAAGCTTGTTGATGGTGCACCCTCAGACATCTGCGGTCGTTCACAGCAGGAAGCACCAAGTGTCTGGACATTCCTCCTCCTCCCCCAAACACTAATTTGTGCCATCTGGGTGGAGCACGTCCCTGACTCGCATCTCTGCTTCCTTTGATCCCCAACAATACTAGAAATACAAGGACTAGAGACTTGTGATTGGCAAACTGTGTCTGATCTGGAGTAGTGGGGTGCCGGGGATGTCAATTTTGTGGTTGTAATTATTGTATTCTGTAGGCTGTAGTTTTCCATATCCACAGATGGGGGAAGGGACCTAAGGAGTCAATGACTTGTGACCCCAAAATGAGGAAACAATTAGATGCCTCATCATCATCATAACCAACATTTATGTAGCATTTAATATGTGCCAGGCACTGAGCTAGCACTTTTTGCAAATCTTATCTTATTTGGTCCCCACGACAACCTTGTGAGATAGGTGCTGTTATTATCCTCCTTTTAGAAATTGAGGCAGATAGGGATTGTGTGACCTCCCCAGGGTCACACAGCTGGTAAGTGTCTGCAGCCAGATTTGAACTGGGGTCTTCCTGACTCCAGGCCTGGTGCTACCCACTGCACCACCAGTCGCCCAGAGCTATTTTAAACTCAACATGTCCAAACTGAGTTCATTTTTCCCCATAAACCTTCCCCTCTCCTTTTTTTTTAATTTATTTTTTATTTTTAGTTTAAAACACTCAGTTACACAAGTTTTTGAGTTCCAAATTTTCTCCCCCTCCTTCTCGTCCCTCCCAAGACAGCATGTAATCCGATATAGGTTCTACATATACCTTCACGTTAAACTTATTTACACAATAGTCAAGTTGTAAAGAATTATAACCAATGGAATAAACCATGAGAAAAAAGAAACAGAACCAAAAAAGAAAAAGAAAAAAAAGAGAGAGAGAACACATAGTTTGCCTCAATCTGCATTCAGACTCCGTAATTCTTTCTCTGGATGTGGATCGCTTTTTCCATCATGAGTCTTTTGGAGCTGTCTTTGAACCTTGTATTGCTGAGAAAAGCCAAGTCTGTCAAAGTCAGTCACTAAAACCTTCCCCTCTTCTCAACTTCGAAGGTGCTCCCATCCTTCTAGCATCTCAGCTTGATAATCTAGGCATTATCTTGGACTCCTCACCCTCCTTCACCCCACATATCCAATCAGTCGGCAAACATTGCCATTCCTACCTTCATATTTCTCTCATCCTAACCCATCTCTCCATTCAGTTACTACCTTAGTTCAGGTACTTGTCATCCCTGCGTAATTCATTGCAACAATCCCTAATTGGTCTTCCTGCCTCAAGACTCTCCCCACTCTGGTATATTCAACACTGTGGCACCACGTTTTCCTTAGTGCACATCTGACCATGTCACTCCCCTACTAAACCAATGCCAGAGGTTTCCTGGTGCTTCTAGGGGAAAAGATGAACTTCTCTGTTTAGATTTGAAAGCCCTATACCACCTGTTCCCAACCTACCTTTCCAGCTTCACTAGACAGTACTTCCCCTCCCTCCCTCTGCAACCCAGACAAGCTGGCCTTCTCTCTCCAACTCCCATCCTTCTACCTCTGCACTGGCCATGTTCAGAATACACTCCTTCCTTCCTTACAGCCACCTCATTGAGATGCCACTTAGGCACCATCGCCTACGCAAGAGCCTTCCTGATTCCCCCCAAGCACTAGCACCCTCCTTCACAAACTAGCTTGTGTTTAACTACTTAGATGTGTTTGCATTTATTCACTTCATATTTATACCGTATACAACTTAGACGTGTTTGCTGTCTCCCCCATTAGAGTGTAAGCACTCTTCAAGGAAGGATTGGTTCATTCTTTGTCTTGGCATCCTGGGAGCCCAGCAGAGCCTGGCCCATAGTAGGCACTTAATAAACACTTATTGTTTGACTTCCTGATCAAAGAAGCAGGAAGCTCTTAGCCAACCACAAGACACAGATGAAGGAGGAAAAGGCTGAATGTTAAAAGGCAGCCCCCTGAAGATGTTCGAGCAAAGGTGGTCAGATTGTGAGTGGGGAAATATTGGTGGTCAAAATAATATCACAACACCTTAGATATTTAAAGTGCCTTTACTCTGAAGAACCATCAGCAAACTCTTCTGCTTGACGTTAAAGGCCTGCATGTTCTGGATCCACCTTTCCAAATTTATTTCAGATTATTCCCTTTCGTCCTTTATATTCCAGCCAACCTGTTTTAGTTGCTGTTCTACGAACTCGGTATCCCCCTTCCTGCCTCCATGCTTTGGCATAATCTGAGCCCCCTCCCAGGAGTGCACAAGACTCTGCTCTCCTGAGAAGTGATTTAAAGTCCATCATGTTCAGACTCCCAGTCACCTTTCTAGAAACTCTGTATTATTCCCCTTGACAAACCCTATAGTCCAGATCAACTAGACAATCAGTTGTTGCCCAAAACTAGCCTGCCATCTTTTCCTGTCTCTGTGCCTTTGCCCAGGCTGTCTAGTAGGCCCTTTTCTCATCTTTGCCTTGTAGAATCTCCAGCTTCCTTCAAGACCTAGCTCAGATACTACCTTCCATAAAGCCTGGCCTCAGTTCCCCCAATTTTTCATGAGCTTCCCACCCTGAAATTCCTTTACATCTCTTTACCTGTGCACGTGTGTTGCTCCCCAGCAAAACGTTATGGTCCTAGTGGTCATGGACTGCTCTGTTTTTACAACACTTACGTCTGTCAAATTGAGTTGAGTTTAATTGAACTGAATCCCCTGTAGTCTCTCCATGGTCAGAGAACCCTAGGGATGGTCCCTATGGCTCTTGTATATTGTCAGTTCATGTTCAGGCTACAAATAGGCCACATGCAGGTTTAAATATCTTCTGGTGTAAGCAGGATGTTTTTAGAAGGCTCAAAAAATTTTGGTTGGTGAAGCAGTAAGAGTAAGGAGCGTTGGGTCCTTTCTCATCTGTGTCCTCTCCAGCTCCCTCACTGTGTAAACTTGGGCAAGTCATGTAAACTCTTTGGGTTCTAGTATCCCAGTCAACAAAATGGGGCTGAGGGGAAGGTGTAGACCAAATTATTTCTCAGGTTCTTTCCACATGTAAACATCAAGGGATTTCTAAATGTTCTCTTTTCTGTGTTTTATAACACAGTTTACCTAAAGCTTGGGGGAGAGTCCGCACCTGTGATTTCACTTGTGTAGGGAACCCTGAGATGTATATCACTGTATTGATGCACTTTGGAAACTCATCGTTGGCTACAGTCCTTGATAGGATGAGCAGTGGGAGTTTCACTAGGCAAGAATGGCCCTCAGGATTGTACTCACAGTCAAACAAAAACGTTTGACAGTCGTCGTCATAGAGACCTACCTAGTGTGATAAAAGGTTAAGGGACTTGACCAGGGTCAAGAACATAGTGTCAGAGAGAGGCCTGAAACCTATGCCTTACTTATTTGAAGGCCAGCCTTTCTATCCGCTATGCCATGCTGACTCTCGGGCTTAAACTGCGGGCAAAAAAATCAGATTTTCATGAAATCAGTCATACAAAGTCTGATTCATAATCTTACCAATCTGCAATATTTTCCAGGTTTATAGCTGGCATTCTTAACTTTTTCTGTGTCATGGACCCTTTGAGAAGTCTGATAAAACCTATGGGCCCCTTCTCAGAATAATTTTTTAATTTATAAAATAGAATTACAAAGAAAACCAGTTATATCAAAATATAGTTATCAATATTTTATCAAAACAAAATCATAGACTCCCAGGTTAAGAACTCCTGCCTTATAGCATTAAATTATAGCATTGAATTACTCTAAATATTGAAAATTATCAAAATATTCACATACTATCAAATTTTAGTATACTGTTGAAATATTGTTTGGCATAGCTAGCCCCCATTTAACATTTTAATGCTTATCATATTTATACAGACCTTCAAGGACTTCATGTGCTGCCTCAGACAGTTGACTGGTCATCATTCCCTCCTCAACAATATTTGTTGACACTTGGATTCAAAAACAAAGAAGATGGAAAATTTTTGGAAAAAATGTCAAGCAGGAAGCTGCCCACATTTACAGGTGAGTCAGTAAGCATTGGGATGTTCTTCCAATATTGCCCTCACCTGTTCTTGGTTGTCCATTCTGTTGATTGCCGACAATGAAATTTTCATTCCCTGACACCCAACATGGCCTTAGACTTCCATTCCTTCTCCTACCTCACCACGATGCTTCAAGACTGGATATTTTAGGAATTCAAGGTATATTGATGTATATCGATCAACAGCCTAGCATACTCGAGAGAGAGCTAGACTTTAACCCAGCAGCCCCGAATTGCCCTGTGACTAAGTCACCCTCGGCAGGTCATGAACTCTCTGGACCTCGCTTTCATCATCTGCAAAACGGGAACCAAGATTGTCCTGATGCTACAGGGCTGTTGTGAGGGAAGTAAGAAGAAGATCACCCCTCTGTAAATGTCAGCCTTGATTAAACATAGGATTGTAGAGTTGGAGCTGAGGGGACTGGGACATCTGTCTCCACTAAGAACAGTGACAGTATTCTACGTGATGTGTTTTTAAAAAAAATTAAAGGAAGGGGGAAAAATCTCATAGAGCTAAAAAAAAATTACCACTAGTATTATGTGGCACTCAATTTTGGCAAAGCACTTCACAAATGTTATCTCGCTTTATCTTCACCTGGGGGGTAGGCACTAGTATCATCCCTATTTTACATATGAAGAAACTAGGGCAGACAGAAGTGAAGTGACTTGCCCAGGGTCACACAGCTAATAATGTCCCCAGGTAGGATTTGAATTCTGGTCTTCCTACTTCCCGGCCCAATGCTCTACCACTGCACCAACTGGCTGCCCATGGAGAATGTGGTCTTTAACCCTGCCTTTCCCCCTGGAATTTAGAGCTAGAAGGAAGCTGAGAGGCCGTCTAATCCAACCGCCTCATTTTACAGATGAGGAAACTGAGACCCAGCCAAAGTGAAGTCTCTTGCCTACAGTTACCCAGGTTGTAAGTAGCAAGGTCCTAGGATTCTAACCCAGGTTAGAGTTTTCTTGCCTCCTCTTCAGGGGCCTCTGACTCATTGGGCGCTAGGTCCCAAAAACCATAAGCGAATAAATGAACCTGAAGGGATGTTGGAAGTCATTAGTTCGTACCTGCTCATTTGAATACTGTCTGCGAAGAACAAGATAAGCATCAGACACATTTATAACAACCTTTTCCCAAAACTCCATAAGAGCCTATTCCACATTCAAATGGGACTTATTATATAACTGTCTGTTGGATCTTTCAGTCATGGCAGGGGAGCCAAAATGCACAGATGGCAGTTCTCCAAAGGACAGCATCTCCTCTAACCCTCCCACTGCCGAGCACAGGGAGCAGGAATGTGACTAGGTTCGCTAGTAAAGATTTCATATCTATTAATATTAAGGCATTTTTATAGCCCGGTAAAAGGGGAAGAAAGTACTTTGAAATTGAAGGGATAGAAAACAGCATAAAAGTTTATTGTTACAATTTTTAGAGCACAAAACCCCCTTCAGCCCGCTGACCAGGGAAGATGCAGCGAGACACATGGAGACCATGGGGAAGAGGATCCTGCCAATACTGGATGTTATCCGAAGCACTAAATTAAATGTAGGTATATGAATTGGCTCTGTCTGAGTCCAAACGGAAAACGAGTATGAAGCCCCCAGACAGAAGAAAGATATATGATGTGTTACCGGAGTGGATTTCAGAAGCCTCTCTCTGCAAATCCCATCTATTAAACAAAGCCAGTATTAGCTAAAGATTTTATTTATTTTACATTTTAAAGGATTGCAACTGTATGCTCCACAGTTGCTAGCATTTATTGCGTTAGCAGAAAGCTTAAGGAGCCAGTCCGTTGGTGCTTTCCTCCGATCTAATCCCGGATTGCCATGAATTTCTCATTTCAAACCAATAACAAAATTTTAGCAAGCGCAATGTTTTCACTATTTCATTTATCGGTCTATTACAGCCTAACCATCTCGTTACCTGCATGGGGAATTAGATGGTTTTTCAGGCCAATGCCTCCATACTGTCCTGATGAATTGGAGGCCACTTTTAAAACTCGGCCATTTATCTTCATATACCCTAAAAGTAAATTATCTAATCCCACTCTGTGATCAAGGGAAATAGATGCTGGTTTTCTTTAGTGGTTAGTTTGCTTTTTTGTTGTTTTGTGTTTCAGAGACAGCATGGTGTCTGTAGTGGATAGAGTGAGGAAGACTTCAGTTTGAATGCCACCTTGTGTGGCTGTGTGACCTTCAGAAAATTACATCAATGTTCTGTAAAAGAATGAGGGCTAGCTTAACAACTTATAAAAACCCTTCCAGTAGTAAATCTGTGATTCTATGAAAATAGCCTGGACTATTTAGCAGTTTTTAAATTGTTCCACTGAGAGAATACCAAAGAAATGTCTCATTAATGCACCCTAAGAGCTACTGATTTCCCCTCTTTCAAGAGTCTGAAGGTTGAACGAGTCAGAATTTCTTTTCTTGGGGCTGTTGTATTCAGTCACAGATTTGATGTTCTTGCCTTCTAAGGGAACTGTCACCTTGCTCCTTCTCTGTCTTTCAGAGTTGTATTCATGAGTTTCCTTGAACAAAAAAAAAATCTCATCACCCATTTCTGGTCCCAAGCATCTCCAAACTTGGAAACGACCTGTGACCCCTCGAATGCCGGGCACCCAGGGTGTCACCAGGTCCAAACACTGACTGCTTGGCTAATGAGCTTTAGCAATATAGTTTTGAGAACACAGGACCACCTCCATGCCACACTAAAGCCGAAATGAGACTTTGAGAATCACCCAAAAAATTTAACATCTATTCATCTTCTGAAACAGATTTAACATCTACTTCTCTTCTGAATAACATCTTTGGACCTTTGAAAAAGTCCTAAACCCTCTGGTCTTTGCATTTTAAGTTAAACAACTCAGGAATAGGATGCTTTAGAAATGTAGTCCTCCAACCCAGTTTATCTGGTTCTGCAGCAGTACTGTTCCCTCATCCATTCTCAGGAGTTCTCCAAGACCCTCAGCTCCTTTTCTCAGAGTCTCCCCCTACCCACATATAAGGTCTCTCTTAGGAGCAGCCAAATGGTCCTTCTTACTGTTCCTCATAAACAACTCTCCATCTCCCATTTCACATCCCTGCACAAACTGTCCCTTATTTGTGAAATGGACTTCATCCTTACTTCTGCCTTCTAGATTTTCTTGTTTCACTAAAGACTCAACTCTAACATCAACTTCTTTGCTGATTCTACTTCCTTCCCACATCCTGCAAAAAAATATTAACTTGTATATATCATGCGTATTGCTAAATAAGGACATATTGTACCCAACTCCGCAGAATGGGAAATCCTTCAGGGAAGGAACTGTTCCATCTCTGTGTCTCCAGCATTTAACACATCTTACAGTTGAGGAAACTGAGGCAAACAGAGGTTAAGTGACTCACCCAGGGTCACATGACTATTAAGTATCTGAGGCCAGATTTGAACCCAGGTCTTTCTGACCACAGGACCAGTGCTCTATCCACTGCACCACCAGCTACCAGAAGAAACTCTGACTTTTTTAAATGGTTCTTGCATCATCGTGCAGTCAAATAAGAAGCGCAGGTATAATACAATTGACAGGATCTTTAGTTTCATTTTAATGCCCCAATAGACTGATTCTCAGGCATGCTTTGTTGGCCCAATATATAACTCCATTATCTCCTGTAATTCTGCTTATGTGAGAAACAGTTTCTGGAAGACTCCATAGGATCATAAATTCGGAAGTAGAAGGTGCCACAAAGGCCATGTTGTCTAACCCGCTCGTTTTACAAACGAGGAAACTGAGGCCTGAGGAGATTATGATTTGCCCAAGGTCACATAGCTAGTAAGAGTCAGAGTTGAGACTTGAACCCAGGACCTTTAAGCAGAAGTGTGATTCTTTGATGTTGATATTTCTACCACCAGTACAGCTTATAACCCCTACTTAGAGCCTTCTCATCTTATAGGATTCTTGGCCATGGCGTCTCTACCCGTTGTGCTGGATAAAGACCTTCCTCCCAAGGTCTTTCTAGATATCCTGGACTCCAGGGCAGTTTGTGGTCACTCATTCTATCTTCTCATCACCTAAACCAGTCTGCTTCCTTTCCCGTTCATCTTTTTCCCTGCTGATATTGCGCGCTCCCCTACTTGTGTTGGAGTCATCATTAGGAACGCGCCAAATCCTGCCTGTGCTCACCACGAGTTAACATATAATAAAGTGCTTTGTATACCTTAAAGCGCTATAGAAATGCTTGTTTACTGTTATTATTTTTAGTCTCCCTGCGGCCCTCTGGGTCCCACGTAACTGATGCTTTGTCACGTTTCAGGATTCATAACCACATGGCATCACCGGGAGAACATTTCTGCTTTAAAAATGGGGCTTTTCACCAAGATATAGCTTGAACCGTTACATAATTTACCCACTGCAGTTGGAGCATTCCCTCATCCTTCCATTCAAGTTTGGGTCCAACTCGCCGTCCCTCTTGAGTGCCTATCACAGAAGTGTGTCCTAATGTACCGATTCATCGGGCTGGCCATCCATCTTTATGTCAGAATTTGAACAGCGAGCATTATTTATCTGTTTAGTTTTTTCCGATGTAGATTGTTAGACCAATTTCTTTTGAGTCATCATCGATCTCCTTCAGGACGTCCAGCAGTGTCCTAGGACTTGATGCCATCCCATGATACCACGAACATCTGGAGAAGCCTAACTATTCCCATAGGGAATCCCTCTTCCACTTGAACCTTAAGTAGGGCATACTCTTTGACAGTGGCAAATGCCTCTGGTGAACATACAGCTCTCTTTTAAACCTTGCCTGACATAAATGATCAGAAGGTCATTGGACAGAGTTGCCTCCGCGCTTACATTCATCCAGGAATTCTGCACTACCTCAATATATGTATGAGAATGTCCTTGTTGGAGGAGAGCCAGTAAGACAGTATTTTGCCCTATTGAATCAAGTTCTTTTTAATCAAGAAATAGTAGACACTGGCGGGTTTGTGCCTTTCAGCCAATTATATGACTGTAGAATATTATTCACAAAAGTCTCTCTCCTTTTCTCCTATTTTCACCAATAACACCCTTATTGTATGCTTAGATGATTCTTTTTTTCCTAAAGTCTGAGTATACCTGTCTCACTAAGGCTGAAAGTACAAGGCAACACACGGACTCAGTACTGCTCTAATCTTCATGGGAGCTTTGACTGCTTCGTTTCCTACCTGAGGAAATACGCCTCTCCTTGAGAAATCTGGTGGCCCCCTGTTTGTGGAGTGCTCGCCATGTTAATTAATGCTGGACCCAATCAGCTTAGCCCACCACAGCTCAGAATGCCCAGGCTCAAGAGATCCCACAAGCATCAGCCTCTCTGGTAGGAGGAATTAACAGGCATGTACCGCTACACTTGGCTTTTCAGATCATTCTGGTGATTTCCAAGAGAGGAATGAATATAAAAAGAATATGGGCTCCTTTGGGACAGGGACTGTGACCATTTTTGTCTTCTCTTCAAACTTAGCATAAACATTTGTTGAACTGAATGAAATTAGAAAGAAGAAAAAGTAGACCTAGGCTTTGGTAGTTGTCAATGTCTACTAAATTTCCTGTCTGAGTGAAAATACTGTCCATAATTTTTTTCAGGGTTTTGTCATCCTTTCCTGTCTTAAACACCCTAGTCCAGGATTGTATTGCTTTTAAGAACATATCATTATGGAGGGAACTATATATGCTCTCCCATGTAAACTTTCGCATACGCTCTGTGTCATAAAAGAGGACTGAATAAAAATTAACTTGCTTTCAGCCCTGTTTTATTTCTAAGTGGCAAGGAATGGTTTCCACATGATCCCATCAACTATGTCCAAATTGGCCATTGACAACACCTAATTAGGAATATCATTCCTTCCAAACATTATCTTGTCCATGAGGAGAATGGAACAACTTTTGCCCATAGTGTCATCTCACTGCTCTCCATCTTATTTTTGGAATGCTGAGCATTCTTTGATATCACAAAAAGTTGTGATCTCACAAGATGTGGTTAGCTAGCGGTTGGTTTGAGGAATGTATGGCTAAAACACTTCTTCAACTTTCTCTCTCTCTCTCTCTCTCTCTCTCTCTCTCTCTCTCTCTCTCTCTCTAACATGCTCTCCTTAGACAGCTTGTTATCTTTTCCAATGATAGAGATTGATTTGCTCAGATTGGTTTACCCTGATAGGTGTAAACTCTCCTTTTGACCAGTGTCATGTGCTTTCAGAATTATGGGCTCAATTTATTGCCAGGGAATAGATCTAAGTCAACCGGCCCACACAAGGATTGAACCCATGACCTGAGCCTCATTAGCAAAAGGATGTAATCTACTGAACTAACCAGCCCATACAGTCAGAAAGCCAATTGACTAAATGAATGACGAAAGCCCTTGGCAGCCTGTTTATGTAGACCTTAGACATTCTGCCATCTTGAGGCCAAGTGTTTGACTTATTCTTTAAATGTTTTTTTTTCCTTGCAAGAAGGTTATAAATTACCCTTAGACATTTGCATTTATTGCCAGTGCCACTAAACCTCAAGAATACAGTACACTGCATACAGTATAGGTTCATATACTTTTTTTACAGAGAGAACCATCCAGAACTTATACCTCTATTCATTTTGGCGATATTCCTTGGTGGGAATGCCTAAGGAGTGTTGAAATAGACCTAATTAAAATTTGAGCATCAATCATGGGACCAGACACAAGGCAGAGCCAGTGCTCTGGTTAATACGATAACTGGCTCCAATCATACATATTTTATAGGCGTTATTACTTTGATATTAATTTATGCAAATGAAGATAAACATACAACTATCTAAATGGCATGACCCTCCTAATCCATACCATAGTCACCCTGAAGATCTGATCAACTTGCTGGAAACCTGTCATTATAAATATTAGGTTTGCGATATATTCCAGCCTTTCCTTATTTGAAAGAAAGTCAAGTTTGGGCTACATAAAGCCATCATCTAAAAGGAAATATTTTAAATTGACTGCTCCTGCTTTCAATTTTCTTCTCTCCAATAAACCCACTCATTTCTCGGTCCTTCCTCTATCAATTATATGGGAATAGACATTATTGCAATGTGATTTCCAACAGAGGAATATAAAATACAAGTTGAACACTGTGTTCCATCAAAGGCCGGCAAATGACTTTGGCTCCAAGAAGTTTTCCAAAACAGGTCAAGCACACCCTGCCTCTCTTGGAGCCTAGTGCCATCATGGCAGAAAGGTGACCATTCCAACACCGTTACAGGGTAGCAAAGGTTTAGCTGAACCCAAAAGTCTGGAAGGAACAGACCCTGTATGTCTAAGCCCAGCTAGGCTTGGAGAGGCTCCTTACTATGTTAACTACAAGAGGATTGCATTTTTTCCTGTGGAGGGAGTGGGGTTGAGGGGAGGGAGGCACAGCAGTTCCCAAAAGACTACATATTAAGTCTTACAGGATCTGAGATCTGCACTGAGCTGTTTCCTCCACTAAAGTCCCCTTCTGGCGCCTCACTGAAGGGTAGGTGACTGGGTACCTGAAGGCTATACCAGGCAAGTGTAAGCTCTGGCCAGTCATGGCAAGCCTCAAGTATAGTCCTGTATAGTATAGACTTACAGAGAGATGATGGACTCAGTATTTATCTATTGAACGTGGCCAATGAGAGAATTTGTTTTACTCAACTATTCATATCTGTTAAAAAAAAGAGTTTTTTTCCTTCAATAGGGGCAGGCCAGGAAAAAGTAAAAAGATATTTTTCCTAATTTAAAAAAATAATTTTTAAGTATAGGCCAAAGACAGACTGTGGCTATTGTTTGAAGACTAGCACAACTAGGCTTATCATCAGGTAACCATAAGGTAAAATTTTCAGTCAGAACAACCCTGAAAGATCATCTACTAAGTCAAAGAGAGGTCATGATCTGAATCAGTAAGAGAAACATCCATACCGACACATTAACAGCTCCAAGCACATCCCCCACGTCCATAATAAAGACTCTAAATTAAGTGATCCATCCTTCGTTCAGCAAGCATTTAGTTATGAAGCTTCTAGGTGGAGCCATGAAGAGAGTGCTGGAGTTGGAGTCAGGGAGATGAGTTCAAATCCAGTCTCTCAGATACTTACTAGATATTCAGCCTTGGATAAGTCACTTACCTCAGTCTACGTCTTTTCTCATCTGTGAAATGAGGATAATAGTAGCACCCACCTCCTCTGCTTGTTGTGAGGACCAGATGAGATAATAGCTGTAAAGCGCTTTACAAACCTTGGTACGGCGGCCTATAAATGCTAACTATTGTGATTATTAAACAGCATTTGTTAAGTGTCATCTGTGTGCAGGCACTCATTCTAAACGGAGCTCCATACTTGAAGGATCTATGCTGGCGTGGCCATTCCCTCCATATAGTACAAACCACAGCCCCTGTAAAACTCGGTAGATATTTCTGTGGCCCAAATAACCCAGGGCAGCCAGGTCATTGGGCAAGTCCAAACTTCGCTGGACTGATCCTCAGGCAAGAAACACACAGAATGGCCCCAGGGACCTTCCTAAAGTCCTTCCACTTTGACATGATTTTACCCAACATTGTGCTACATCAACACAGTCTTGAAGAAAACTGCATCCCCTCTGACCCACAACTGAGGCAGTAGATGTTAGTAGAGGTAACTAAGGTGTCTGTTAGTGAAAGAAACCAAGTCCAACCGCCATTATGTTTTCCCTTGAAAAAGTTTCTGTTCCTGCTTGTTTGTACCTACCACCAGTCCATCAGCAGCCTGCATCTGCAACAGCAGTCACTTCCTGTCCTCATTGTTGATCCCCATGCTCCCCTCTGCAGCCTGATGATACACTTTCTTTTCCATTCATTATTTGCATCAATCGCAGTCCATTTCAAACCCCAAGTACTATATTTATTGGGCTAAATGTGGAAGGGTTAAAATAAAAACTTGTAGCAAAAAAAAAAAGATTTGTCATACATGAAGCTTCCTTCACAAGCTGATGTACCCAAAATGACCTAACTAACCATGCTTTTTTAATACCTTGTTAATTTTACTTTGTATTTTCTCTAAGTGAAGCGTGAAAACTGTTTACACGGGCATATCTCAAAGAAGCGGCAGTCTGTATTTATTTTATTTTTGGACAGTTAGTGTGTTGAGATGTTATATCTGCAACAGATAGATTCCCAGCACTTTTATTCTCCAGCGCTTTCGCAGCACATCATCCGGTACCACTTATTCACCCACCATTTCATTGTAACCTCTGTTAAACCTCCCTGATTCTGTGCCTGAGCCTCCATTGAATGTGCAAATGACTTCACCTTGAGCCTTGCCTGGGTCATGTCTCAGCTCCTTCATTGGCTCCTTGGCTCCTTCATTGCTTTCCCTCCTGCTGCTTGGCAGCCCTTTGATCTCAACTGAAGTTCAGGGGCTACTCGCTCTCCCCTCTGGACTCATCCTTACAACCATTAGATGTTTAGGCTAATTTCTTCACTCTTCATTATTTCTTTAAATATACCACGTAATATTTTTTTCCCCTTGATACATCATTTCATTTAGAAGAGTAGGGGGCTGTCCTCTCTCAGTGGTACCTTGGGGGAACTTTGTTTGCATGTCACAGAAACCAAGCTAACAACACTTATTAGCTGCGTAACCCAAGACAAGTTTCTTAATAGCTCTGTGCCTTAGTTTCTTCATCTGTAAAATAGGGATGATGATAATAGCCTCTACTTCCTGAGGTGGTTGTGAGAATAAAATGAGATATTTGTAAAATATTTTGCAAACTTTAAAATGCTGCATAAGCGCTACGTATATTGATACAGATATGTGTTTGTTTCTATAGGGGCCAATTTGGGTGATTCAAAAACAAAAGATATCAATAAAAATATATTTCTTTAAAAAGGTCATATTGGTGTTTAAAAGACCAGACAGTTACATCAAGGAGAAGTCCTTGAAAGCACTAAGCAGGCTCCTAAATGCTACCGGTAAATATCTATCCATCCATTCATCTGTCAATCTGCATATCTAGGCCTTTCTGTCTGCATATATAGGTAATTATGAGCTATACACATGTATTACATACAGAAAACAATTAAGTCCAAGTGTTCTTCCATAAGGCTTGTTTTTTAAAGATTTCTATGTGATCTCAAAGAAAAGAAATAAGACACTTGAACTTTGTCCTCCAGAGTCTTCAGTGTCTGGAATAAACTCTGATGGCCGTTGTTTACAAGAGTTCTTTTGCTTTGAGCCAGAACATAAACTCGAGCATCTTATGATGTGCGTTCATCACTGGGGGGAATGTTTCTTCCTCTCCTATGAAATATTAAAAGCATTATTGGAGCTTTTCTTAAAGGAGGAAGATTTCTTTCCTCGTATTAGAATAAACAAAGTTTGGCGGGCCAAGCACAGGCGTGCCCCACGTTGAGAGTCTAACATACCAAAATCTCATCCTGCACCACAGACCTGTTTGGGTTTTGTGAGTCCTGCTATAAGATGCCTCTTTTCTGTTCAAAGGATCCTCGATGAGTGTGAAGTTTCTGTTTTATTATTTGATGAAGACTGGGTTAGAATGATTTGGCAGAGAGTGGAGAAACACAGTGATGTGCAAATAGTTACAACCCGAAGTTAAAGAACAAGATTATCACTTCTGAAATGGTCCCAAGGCCCAAAGATTTAGATAGAGCTGTGGGTGACAATCCAGGGATCGTCTGGACTGTCAAGAGGATGTTGTTTGGTTGTTTGTTGTTGTTGTTTTCCTTAATAGTGTTTTGGTTTTTTCCAATTGCATGTAAAGACAGTTTTAAACATTCATTTTTGTAAAACATTTTGACTTCCCAATTTTTTCTCCCTCCTTCCCTTCCTTCCCCCTCCCCAAGACAGCAAGCAATCTGATATAGCTGTACACGTATGATCATGTTAAACATATTTCCGCATTAGCCATGCTGTGAAAGAAGAAGCAGAACGAAAGGGGAAATCCACAAGAAAAAAAAACAGAAAAATGAAAATAGCATGCTTCGACCTACATTCGGATTCCATAGTTCTTTCTCTGGGTGTGGTTAGCATTACGAGTCTTTTGGAACTGTCTTAGATCCTTGTATTGCTGAGAAGAGCTAAGTCTATCAAAGTCAGTCATTGCACAATGTTGCTTTGCTGTGTAGTGTTCTCCTGGTTCTGCTCACTTCACTCAGCTTTAGTTCATGGAAGTCTTTCAGTTTTTCTGAAATCCACCAGCTCCTCATTTCTTATAGCACAATAGTATTCCATTGCACCCATGTACTGCAAACTCTTTAGTCCTTCCCCAATTGATTGGCATCCCTTTGATTTCCAATTGTTTGCCACTACAAAAAGAGCTGCTCTAAATATTTTTGTACATGTGGTTCCTTTCCCCTTTTTAGGGTCTCTTTGGTATACAGACCTAGTAAGTGATATTGCTGGGTATACACAGTTTTACAGCCCTTTGGGCATAGTTCCAAATTGCTCTCCAGAATGGTTGGATCAGTTTACAACTCCACCAACAATGCATTAGTGTTCCAATTTTCCCACATCTTCTCCAACATTGATCCTTTTCCTTTTCTGTCATACTAGCCCATCTCATAGGTGTCAGGCATTACCTCTGAGTTGTTTTAATTTGCATTTCTCTAATCAATAGCGATTTAGAGCATTTTTCATATGACTATAGATGGCTTTAATTTCTTCCTCTGAAAACTGCCTGTTCATATCCTTTGACCATTTATTGATTGGGGAATGACTTGTATTCTTACGAATTTGACTCAGTTCTCTAAATATGTTAGAAGTGAGGCCTTTATCAGAAACACTAGCTGTAAAAGTTGTTTCTCTGCTTTCCTTCTAATCTTGTTTGCGCAAAAACTTTTTAATTTAATGCAATCAAAATTATCCATTTTTCATTTCATAATGTTCCCTATCTCTTGTTTGGTTATAAATTCCTTTGTTCTACATAGATCTGACAGGTAAACAATTCCTTGCTCTCCTAATTTGCTTATGGTATCTCCCTTATGCCTAAATCATGTACCCATTTTGACCTCATCTCAACATAGGGTGTGAGATGTTGGTCTATGCCTAGTTTCTGGCATACTGTTTTCCAGTTTTCCCAGCAGTTTTTGTTGACAGAATTTTGAATGCAGTCCAGACTGGACTGGTCTCTAATGTGGGAATGGCCAGAGCCAAATAGGCTAGAGGCAGGTACATCAGGACACAAAGCAGGGGGATAATTTATTTCAATGTGAGGAAAATGACTTGCAAGGAAGGAAGTCCCCCTCCTGAGAAGGAGGGCTTACCACGCTGGGGTACAGGCAATGCTTGTATACAGAAGTGGGCTGGACTATGACATAATAATTCTTAGGTCTTGAGTAGCAGTTTTCCAGGCAGGCTCAAGCATGGACAGTCCAGGTGTTCCTGGGTCCTGTGGGAACAGTCTCCACATTGATAGTCTCCCAGGGAGGTACAGCACCTGGTTCAGTTCACTTAGCTGTTATAAAGAACAGGGATTGTGAGAAAGTCAAGCAAGGTGATGGAGGGCTCTCAGGTCCCTGGGAAATAGAGGGTGGTGAACACCTAGTGCTTGGCCGAAGCACCCTCTTCCAGAGGACGAGATCATCCAGAGTGCAAAGAATTGTTATTATGCCATGCTCAGGGCACAGCCTGCTTGCTGGGCCTTACAGGGTTCCTCCACAATACTTTGACAGGACCAACCCCAATCATATTTTACACCAAGAAACTTTATGGTTCCCATCTCTCTTCCCCACCCCCACCCCTCACCCACTAGTGCCTTCCCTTCTGAGAGTCCCTTCCATTTACACTGTATTTATCTTGTATGGGCATAGTGATTTGCCTGTGTCTCCTCCATTAACATATGCGCTCCTTGAGGTCAGGTATTATGGTTTTGATTTTCTCTGTATGCCCAGTGTATAGCACAGTGCCTGGCACAAAATAGCATTGAAAAAAATGCTTGTTGACTCACTGACATACCCAATTCCTTCAATTAGCATCCCTGAATTTACTTTCTTCAAGGATCCTTCCATAATTAACCAACATGAACTTACTCTGAGCACTTGAGGCATTGCTGGTTGATTTACCATTTCCTTTGACCTTAGTCCTCCATCCTATAACTTCACAATTCCTCAATTTACCTGTTTCCCATGATCCTCTCTACCCTACTTCAGCTACACACAGAGATGGTCATGCCCTAGGTCTTGTCTTCACCCCAAAATGCACCCCTTCCATGTTCATGTACTCTGGAATTCCTTTATCTGATTTGTCTGTTGTCATTTTCCATTTCCCTCTGCCTTGCAGCCCCAAAACCTGTTCTTTGTCTTTACCCTGAGCCCCCACCTTTCAGCCCCTCAAGTTTTCCTAGGCTATCCTCTTTGCACTAGCTACACTTTCCTCCCTTCCCCATCTTGATCTGTTGGTGAGCTAGTTTACTTTCTTCTTCTCTAGAGTCCCTTGCCTCTTTATCCCATCAAAAATCTTGCCCTGCCAAACCTTAACCTTGGATTATTCCTACTGTTTGCTTCCTCTGCTCCTATTCATGAACCGTTGAATGAAGAGAAAAAAAAATCACAAAACTGTGCTGACTTGGTCCACTATAAATTAATGTTACATAATTTCAACCAGGCACAAGGAAATCCTTTTAACCTCTCTAATTAACTCCCTGTCACAGAGTGTTTTCTGAGCTTTTCCTTTGCTCCTTAAGCCTCCTATGACTCTCTACTATCCCAGCTGAGAAACTTGCTTCAAATTTCACTGAGAAATTTTTGCCACCATTGGCAAGAGCTTCCTCTGAATCTCCCCTTCTCATCTCATATCTCTCAGATTATCTTCCACCACCTTCTCCTCCTGTCCCATGAAGTGGTCCTTCTTGCCAATGCACAAATTTGTCTTTCTCCCTAAATGCACAAATGATCTTATTCAACTTTTCCAGAAGACTGGCTCCCTCTGTGGATGCCCAATCTCTTCATTAATCTTTAGTCTCTCTCTTTCTATTAGCTATTTCCCCCCTGCCTAGAAACACATTCATGTCTTACCAACACACCCGTGTTTCCCCCATCCTCAAAAAACCTTCATTTGATCCATCTGTCACCATTTCTCTTCTCCCTTCTATGCCTAAACTCCTTGAGAAGGCCATCTTTTCTATTTCCTTTCCCCTCACTCTCTTTTTGACTCTTTGCAGTCTGGTCTCTGACTTCATCAGTCAACTAAAACTGCTCTCTCTAACGTAACCAGTGATCTCTTCATCACCAGATCCAACGGCCTTTTCTCAATCCTCACTCTCCTTGACCTCTCTGAAGCATTCAACACTGTTGACCACCCTCGTCTTCTTCGTACTCACTTCTAGCTTTTTCTGATAGTGCTCTCTCCTGGTTCTCCCCCTACCCGTCTGACTACTCCCTCTTAATTTCCTTTGGTCAGTCTTTATCCAGGTCACACTCGTTAACCGTGGGTATCCCCAAGGGCTTGATCCTGGACTCTCCTCTTTCTATATACTGTTTCACTCGGTGAACTCATCAGTTTCCATGCACTTAACTATAATCTCTATGCAAATGATTGCCGGATCTATTTGTACAGCCCCAACCCCTCTGCTGAGCTCCAGTCTTGCATCTCCAGCTGCCTGTGGGACATCTCAACCTTGATGTCTCATACGCATCTTAAAGTCAACATGTCCAAAACTAACCTCATTATCTTTCCCCCAAACCCTCCCTTCTTCCTACTGTTGAGAATACTACCCTCTTTCCTGTCACCAAAGCTTAATACCTGGGTGTCATCCTCAACTTCTCACCTTCTCTCACTGACTCTCCTTATCCAATCGGTCACGAAGCCCTATCATAATATCTCTAATATACACTCTTTTCTCCTCCAGCACTACCCTCATCACCTCACACCTAGACTGCTGCAATAGCCTATTGGTTGGTGTCCTCTCCCCACTCCAGGCCATCAACCTGATCTTCCTGAATAGCACCCATCTGAAAAAAGAGGAGGGAGGGGGAAGGACCCACGTGGATATTTTGAGCAGCCCTTTTTGTGGTGACAAAGACTTAGAAACGGAGGGGATGCCCATCAATTGGGGAATGGCCGAACATGTTGTGGCATATGAATGTAATGGAATACTATTGTACTATAAGAAGTGATGAGCAGGTGGATTTCAGAAAAACCTGGAAAGACTCACACGAACTGATGCTGAGTGACATGAGCAGAACCAGGAGAACATTGTACACAGTGACAGTAACATTGTATGAGGATCAACTATGAAAAACTTGGCTCTTCTTAGCAATGCAATGATCCAAGACAATTCCAAAAGATTCATGGTGGAAAATGCTAACAATGTCCAGAAAAGAACTATGGAGTCTAAATGCAGATAGAAGCATATTATTTTTCACTTTGGGTTTTTTGTTTTGTTTTTTCTTTCTTGTGTTTTTTCCCTTTTGTTCTAATTCTTCTTTCACAACACGACTATTGTGGAAATATGTTTAATAGGATTGTACTTGTATAACCTATTGCCTACTGTCTTTGGGGAAGAGAGGGAGGGAGAGAAGGAGGGAGAAAAATTTAGAACTCAAAATCTTACAAAAATGAATATTGAAAACCTAAAAAAAAATAGTGCACATCTGACCATGTCACCCTTCTAATCAGTCACCTCCAGTGGCTCCCTATTGCTTCCACATTCCAATATAAAATCGATCCCATGTTTGGCTTTTAAAGCCCCCTCCCATAAAGCATACCCTTCCTACCTTTCCAATCTTCCTACCTTACACCTCCTGGCTGGACATGCCCTGCCATCCAGTGATACTGGACTCCTTGCTGTTCCTTGCTCAGAACACTCTGTCTCCTGACTGGGCATTTTCCTCATCTATCACCCGTGTCTCGAAATGTCTTCCTCTTCACCTCTGCGTCCTGGGTTCCCTGGCTTCCTTCAAGTCCCACTTCCCGCATGAAGCCTTCCCCAGTCCTTCCCAGTCTTAGTGCCTTCCCTCCAAGATTATCCCCAGTTTGTCTTGTATGTACCTTGTCCATATCCTAGCCTTTGGCATGTTGTCTCTCCTATTGGACTGTGAGATTCTTGAGAGCAGGCACTGTCTTTTGACTTTCTTCCTATCCCCAGTGCCGGGCACGTAGCAGGTGCTTCATAAATGCTTGTTGACTGACTGACTAGCTAACTTAAGCGGCTTGCCCAAGGTCACACAGGTGACAGAGCCTGGATTTGACCCCTGTCTTCAGGCACCAAATTCAGTATTGATCCCACTGCACCCTGCTGCTGCCATAATAATAATGTCAGTCCACAGGGCAAGCAAGGTGAAATTCACAAAAACCCAGTGGACACAGACTTTCCTGTGAAATGGGAAGTTACAACAGAGACGTGATAGGCGTTACTAGAGGATGTACTTGCATCAATGAGATTGCAGATCAATTTCAGTATTTGCATATCTATTGCATAAAAAAGAGATATAGCAGTCTATTCTCCATCTGTTCTTAGAGGTTTCTCTTTTCTCTGTATCAGAAGAGCCATGAAGGAAGTTTTTAAAGAGGTGATTGTGGACACATTTCCCATAAGTGCCTTCCTCTGGGTTAGCATATTGTGCAGGCTGTAAACCCTGGATGACCAACCCGAGCTGTTTCCTAGTGGGAAGGTCTATGTACTTGACTTCTGTTCTAAAACCTCTGCTTTTGCCGAGAGGCTAGGGGAATTTCCAGGCATGCTCTGGCGTGATTGAGAAGTTGCAGTACGCCAGCCTCCTCAGCCGACTGCAAAGAGTCAAGGAGCAGTCCCAAGTGATTAACCAAGCAATGGCAGACCTGGCCACCATCCCCTATCTCCAAGACATCAGTCAGCAGGACGCGGAGTTGGTGAGGATCTCTTTTAATATTTTCTTAGAGTTCTTATGGGCCCTACACCAAGGGGAGGGATGGTTCACCAGGAAGAAATAGGTGATCATATATAGTCCTAGGACAGCTTAGACTGACTTTGCATCATCCTCAGATATTCAATAGAATATGAGCTCTTTGAGGACAAAGACTTTCACCAAGTGCCTAACACAGCACGCGGTATATGGGATCATGGATTTAAAGGTTGAAGGGACCTTAGAAGCCATTTAGTCCAACCCTTTAATTTTTCATATGAGGAAACTGAGGCCCAGAGAGGTTCATGAGCTCATATATTTAGAGCTAAGAGGAACCTTAGAATCCACTGGGCTAAACCCTTAATTTTACAGATGACTTTCCCGAGGTCACAAAGGTAATAGTAAGTAAAAGAGACAGGATTTGAACTCAGTTCTCTCTTGACTCCAAGGCACGGGGTGGGAATGGGGGTAACATGTTCTAGGCTAGAGAGTAGTATTGTTGCCTGAGTCACTGAAAGAATAAAAAAGAATCAGATTATAGATCTAGAGCTGAAAAGAACATTAGACATTATCAAATCTAATTTTCATTTTACAGACTTGTTATTTCATGGGTGTGGAGAATTCCAGGGCCAGAAATTTCCCTTTAACAATTCATTTCAGCACTTTCTCTGTAATTTATAGTCTCAAAGAGTTGCCTAGAGCCCTGAGAAGTTAAATCCCTTGACCAGGGTCACACATCTAGTTGGGATTAGAATCCAGCTTTTCCGGGCTTCGAGGCCACCTCTTTATCCATTGTGCCAAAATGCCCATATTTAGGGTAAATTTTATTTCATAGGCTCCAAGCTGTTGTGGAACAGTGAAAAGGTGGGCTGAGTACAGAGTTGAAGGAGGAGAAAAGACCAGAGTTGAGTAGAAATCTTGAAATGTACAGTCAAGTACTGACAAACAGGACTTTAAAATAAACATGTTTTATATACTTTTTTAAAGTAGATTAGGATATTTATTTAAAAAATAATATGTTTACCATACAGTATTTAAAGTGTACACCATTTGTATTTTTAAATCATCATATTGCTGAATTGCTATGATATATTCATATGCATATATAATTTATATATATGAATATATAGTATAATAAAATTAGTTTTAAAAGCAAGCTGTTCTACACACAGTTCCATATGCAATATCGTATATGTCCTATTTTATGTATGAAAGTGCTCAATTTTTTTGCATTTTTTAAGTTCAAAAAAAATTTTAATGCATGTTTGGAAGTTCAGGAGTAAGACAATGTCTTCTATGGAAGTGACTTTTCTTTGAACAACACTAAACCTTTATATAAAATGGGAGTTCTGGTCCCACTCTGTCAGGACCAGACAGGCTACATGTTCCCACCGGGGTTCCCAGGTTTCGAAGGGAGGAATTTTTCTCTACTGCCATATGCTCAAGTCCCCATTGACTATGTTCTCTACAATTTGTTAGGGGACCAGTTACTAGCATCCCAGTTCAATTTAACCATTTAACACTGAATGAATTTTACAAATGGATGTTTGCTTCAAAGATATAGTAAGAAGAAAAGTACCAATATTTACCCTCAAAACTTTGGGACATAATCCCGTCTATAGTATGCCCAGTCTCTGTGAGGGACTAGGCTCATAATTTAGTATAATTTAACTCCTATATAGAACTGATCCTACCAGTTTTATATCAAAGGTGACATCACTGCCAGATCAGTCCTTCTTCTGCGATAAGGTCCCCAAATCCCCTTACAATAGCTTGTTGGGCCATTCCTCAATTGATGAATGCCCGCTCTTTAATTTTGAGGTTTTTGCTTTACTTTTAATCCCCAGACTCCAGAGATGGTTTGTTTTGTTTATGACTATTCCTCCCCCAATATTATTCTCCCTCTCTCCCAATCCGCACACTTGTTGAGGTTTATGTGTTTCTACACCAAATTCTTTGTGTGTAAATGTATGCATGGGTTTGTCCAACCCGCTTTTGTCCATTTCAGATAAAAATGAAGGTCACCTGATGATTGTCCCCCACTCCTTTTTCCATATTTGTATATTCTTCTTGGACAGCTAAGTTTTGAGGAACAGTTGTACCTTCTTCCTTTCTATGTTGATAAACATCTGTCATAATATACAACATAATAAACAATTGTCTTGTTTCATTCCCACCTTAAAATTATCAGAACCGAACCAATACAGCAGGGACACATTTCTTCTCCCTCATTAGATTATTAGTACTTCATCATCATATAACTCCATCCAATTACTCCAATAAATTTACCTTTCTAGGTTTCTCTTGACTCTTTTGCTTGCATTTCAAAGTTCAGCTCTAGTTTTTTTTATCCAGAATGTTTAAAAATCCTCTATGCCATTAAAAATCCTTTATGCTCATTTTTCCTTTGTAAGATTACACTCAACTTTGCACACGGTGAGTTGTTGGTTGTAAGCCTGTATTTTTTGTTTTTTAGAATACTATCTTCCAAGATCTCTTCTCATTTATAATAGAAGCTGCCGAGCCTCATATGACCTTGACTCTGGTTCTTTGGTAACTGAACCCTTTCTTTCTGGCCGTGGGCATTATATTTTCTTTGACAAGGAAACTCTGGATTTTGTCTGTAACATTCCTGAGACTTTGCTTCTGTGTTTTTTGGGGAAGTAATAATTCCTCTTTTCAGCTTGCCCTCTGGATTGAATAGATCTGAGAAGTTTTCAGTTACAAATTTTTGAACTACAGTGCTCAGGCTTTTTTTCTTAATCTTGATTTTCAGGGAATCCAGTGGTTTTTTTTTAAATTCTCTTTCCTTCCCCTGTTTTTACAGATCAGTTGTTTTTTTTATATATCAAATATTTTATATTTTCCTCTATTTCTTTTAATATTTTGATTTTGTTCTAATATTTCTTATTGAGTCATGGAGTCATTAATTTCTGTTCTAGCTATTCTGGATTTTAGGGAGTCTGTTATTTGGGTAAGATTTGCCATTTTCTGTTCCAAGCTATTCATTCTCCTTAATATTAATGATTATCTCCAATTTATCTTGTATATATCTTATTTACACATTAGACAGCAAGCTCATTGAGGGCAGGGACTATAGTTTTGCTTTTCTTTGTATCTCCAGTTCTTAGAACATTGCCTGGAACACAGAAGACACTCAGAGCCTTCATTTGATTTTGTTTCATTTATTCATTTTTGCAAAGGCAGCTGCGTGGTGCAGCCTGTGGTCAGGAAGACCGAGTTTAAATCCAACCTCGGTTTCCTCATCTGTAAAATCTGGGCAATGATAGCACCTACCTCCCAGAGTTGTCAAGAGGATCAAATGAGATCTTAAAGAGCTTAGCACAGTGCTTGGCACATAGTAGGTGCTATACAAATGTTAGTTATTATCATCATCATTATTATTATTATAGCCTTTCTGGAAAATCCATTTTAATTGGATCCTCTGCTTAAAGTTGTTGTGAGGTTCTCTGTTCTTTGAGGCTGGATCTATAATAGTTGTTTATAGCGGTGATATCTTCTGTTTACTCCTCTGTCCAGCCTTAGTTGCTGCATAGAGGCTTTGTGTCAGGTGCAGACTCTGCCCCTTGCTTTCCCCTTGGATGGAGTGGGTAGCCTGTTTGGTCTCCACTTGGGGCATCTGGCTTCCTGCACTAAGCTTCACTCCTGGAATATGTACATACCAAGGGATTTGGGAGTAAGTTCAGGGCCCCCTGGATCTTGGAGGTTCAGAGGGCTGGCTCTTCAGGGTCCTCTGTGACATCTCAAGCAGGTTGCTGGAGACCCTGGAGCCCCTGGCACTGCCTCAACCTCACCAGTCGCTGGTGCTCCTTATTGCTCCCTGGGTGCATGCTGTGGGTTTCCAGTCACGCTGGCACCTACCCATGGGAGTATTCTGCTTTTGCTTCCTCTGAATGCAGAGCCTTCCAGGCTACAAGTGTGTCTGGTCCTAGGAGAGATCTCTTTTTTTTCCAAACATGCATTCTTAAGAAACTCCTGGGAGCCTCCAGCCATTCCCCAGCGCTACACAAATAGTAACCCTCTAGTGGCTGCTGGTTGGCTGTCCAATCTCCCTAGTACCCAGCACTCAAAAATATCAGCCTGGGTTTCTAGGCTCCAGCATCATTGGGAAGTGAGATGGCCCTGTGTCTACGCCTGACCATATAAAATTATTCCTTCTTACTGCATTGCTTTGCAGCCACATGTGATGGTTTAAAGCTGGAATTTGATTAATCTTGTTCTTGGAAAATTAGGAAGTTTTTTCCTCATCTAATTGTTAGCAGGATCTGAGAGAGAGAGAGAGAGAGAGAGAGAGAGAGAGAGAGAGAGAGAGAGAGAGAGGAGAGAAGAGGAGAGAGAGACAGAGAGAGAGAGATACAGAGAGAGAGAGAGAGAGGAGAGAGAGAGAGAGAGAGAGAGAGAGAGAGAGAGAGGAGAGAAGAGAGAGACAGAGAGAGAGGAGAGAGACAGAGAGAGAGAGAGAGAGAGAGAGAGAGAGAGAGAGAGAGAGAGATCTTGTTCTTTTGAAACAAAAAGCCAAGACAAGAACTTAAATGAGCTCCATCCTTTGAGAGGCAATAAAAACATCTCAATTTTACTGTTTTCCTCTAGTGAGCTTTTACATGATGCCGAGAATTATGATACATTAGCCTCGGGAGAAAATACTAAAAATCATCCATGTACTGCAGAGCATTCCCCAAGAGAATTCAGTACAGCCGTCGTTCTTTACAGCCCAAATCTGTTTTTACAAAACATCCACACTTCCTGCATTAAAGCCTATATGTTGAGGACAGATATTGTGGGGGAATTTTCTCAGCGTTCAATATTTTATGCCCGTAATAATAGCGCTCGGCAGCGGCTGAGGCGGAGATATGAGGTGGCTGCGCTTGCCCGTCTGACGGCTGAGTAATAAAATCATCAGCGTACAAATGATTTTTTAATTAGGTTTTAATCTGTGCATTTAGAGAAGTTATTTCTGTGTGAATCCCACCCTGATCATCTTTATCTCGCCTCCACAGCTGCAATCGCTAATGTCAGACGCTATGGACACCCTTGAAGGAAGAAGGAATGATAAAGAACGGGTGTGGAATAAAATACACAAGGTAAATAAAGCTTTGCGGCTGGGGGTGGGGGGCAGCGAAGAGAGGGGGTTGTTCTGAGTTAGTGTTCACTTGGGGTCAGCGTCATCAGTCGGGAAGCAGGAAAGAAAGTTCTTTGGCTACTCTGTCCAGCTCTCTGCCTGCCCCCAGCATCAAGTAGGGGCGTATTTATTGGATTGTGTCCCCTAATTTTCCAACATTCCTGGTTCTTCTTCATTATCACATACTCCTGCATAGTCCATTTTCACTATCTCCTTCTTTTGTCCCAGTCATTTTACTTTCTTTTTTCCTTCAGAGCCTTTTTTTTAAAATAATGTTTTCATTCTTTTATTACACAAAGATAATGACTAAGTTACAGGGAACCCCCCCAAAAAAAATTAGTTCAGTTGATGGCAGGACTTCAATCCAGCTGTTTTATAATTGCCTCCAGACCCAAAGACCCAGCTAGTCCTTTACAATATAGTGTTGTACTGCCACCCCCCACACACACTACAGAGGAAGGCTATCGAGACCACTGCTGGGCTTATAACCATCTCCCACGTTATGTGTTTGCCTTTTCTCCTCAGTCAGAGGATGCAGATAATGAAACAGCCTAGGAAGAAAAGTAGTAATAAAACATTTCCACCACAAAAAAGTCTTTGGGTCTTTAGGACCACACTTGTGATTTCATTGGTATAGAGAACTCTTGGTGAGAAACCTTCCCTCACAGGACCAATGAAGGTCAGCACCTGCTTTGTCATTTAGAGCTGTAGGGGTGACTAGGAGGGGCTTTTTATAGAAGTTTCTACCATAACATAGTATGGCAAGGTATGGTGTGATATCAATATGTGTATGTATAGCTATGCTGCTATGGTATAGCTGTATTTTATTGTGCTACGTTATATTATGCTATTTTATGCTTGACTTCAGCCCATCTTTCTAGATTGATTTCACATCATTCCTTTAATGGACTGTAGGATTCAGCCGAGTGGTGTATTCCAAGCACAGGATAGTCTATGTCCAGGCTTTATAGCTTTCAATGAGTGGAGGGCTCTCCTCTTGGGATCCAGAGCTCCCATCATGGTTCAACTCCACCTCTTAAAAGAAGCCTTTCCTGATGCTGTCCATGTTCTATCCACCGAAATTACTCTTTGTTTACTTTATTATCTTTTGTATTTCTTTACCTTCATACATGTAATGTCCCCTCAGTAGAACATAAGCTTCTTGAGGGCAGGGATTGTTTACTTCTTATCATGATACACCCTGTACTTGGTAAGTCTGTTGTACATAGTAGGCTTTACCTAAAGGTATATTGAATTCAAGGTCTCATTGTTTTAAAAGTTTTTCAAAGTTCCAGCAAATTACTCAGGTGCCTTTTAAATCAACCAAGATGCTGTGGGAGTGTTGCAGAGAGGAGGGGGGTGTCTTAAAGCCTCAAAAGGTTTTGTTGGTACATATAATCATGAAACACCTGAAGCATGACTAAGCAAACAATAGACAGTGACCTCGTCCCCTTGGCTTAACATTTAAGCTCATTTAGAATCAGTTGCATGAAAGACACAGCTTGGCCATGCTGGATCCTCAAAGATCCCACAAGGAATTAAATCTACCGGGTTTGGAATAATGGAAGTCATGCATCACCTTTGGACTCCAGAGGTATCATATAATGGTCTGTCTGCCCATGGAGAATTTACCCAAAAAAAAGTAAGACCTTCAGAGAGGAAGTATGAAGGGAAGAGAATTAACTGTTCAGAAGTCTGTCCATGATTATGAGAACACAGTGTCTAATCATGCTCTGAAGACAGGAATTGGTGTGGACCAAATGGATGGATATTTGTATGAACACGGAAAGAAAATGCAAAGTAGAACATGTAAGCAAGGAATTCAACTCAGGAAACATTTATAAAACTCCTACTGTTGCTAGATACTGGATAGATAGATTGGATAGATTTTTCAGTGCTGAATGTGAAATCATGAGGTCTGGGTTCAAATGCTTGCTCAACCACTAACTACCCATGTCGTCTCTCTGGACTTGAGTGTTCTCTTCTGTGAAATTAGAGTCTCACCAGAAGGTCTCTAAGGACCCTTCCAGCTCACCATCCTTTGAGACACAGCATACACACCAATAAATAAATACAAGGAAGAAAACGATTGGGAAAGAGAAGAGAGAAATACTAAGGGTTCTGGAAAAGTCTGAGGATGATAGGAAGTTCATTCAGTCTGAGAGGTTTAAACCTATGTGGTCCGAAGGACTGAAGGGGGAATGGTTTAAGCCATGGGAGATAGACTTTGATTGGCAGATTTCTTAGGTCAGAAGGAGGAGCAACCATAGACATCCTTGGCCACTATGGAGGAAAGGTGGTTCAGGAATATGCCTTTGGAGCTGTTGCCCACTTTGGATGAG
Organism: Trichosurus vulpecula; assembly: GCF_011100635.1. NCBI lineage: Eukaryota > Metazoa > Chordata > Mammalia > Diprotodontia > Phalangeridae > Trichosurus > Trichosurus vulpecula. Next base: position 247,021,760 of record NC_050576.1, on the reverse strand, counting down.
AGAAGCAGAGAGTTCGTGCACAGACTTTTCCCTGTTCTTCCACCCCCCACCAACACCTTGTATCTATTTTGTATATAACTATACACACATGTTGTCTCTTTTTAGAATGTCAGATCCTTGAAGGTAAGGCCCGTTCTTGCTTTTTTCTTTATATCACCAACACCTCCCACATAGTAGGCACTTAATAAATGCTTGCTGATTGATTGGTCTTTTGATACCTGAGGCCATTGAGCATCAGTGTGAGCTATGCAAAGAGCAATAGAAGAATATTGGAGAGCCTAAGCTCCTTGAGGGCAGGAAGAGGCTCTCCTTGGGCTCTGTGTCTCTAGCTCCTAGCACAGTGCCTGCTAGCACTTGGTAGGCTCTTAATAAATGCTTGTTGATTGATGTGAAATGGGCCCCATCCTTTGCTCAGGACCAGTTGAAGACATGAATGTAGCGGGCACAGGCACTTCCAGCCTCCTGGCCTACTCCCCTTTCTTTTCCCACTGTCGATACCCCTGTCCTACTCACTTCTGATGCTCAGTGACCTCAGCTTCTCTCCCCCTCCTTCCTATCAAAATGGGCTCTCAGGAAAAAATGAGTCATCATAGCAGAGTGAGATTAACACTGAATTTAGAGTCACAGGAGCAGGCTTTTGGTTTCTTCAGGGTTATTTACCGCCTTGCCACTATCCACTCTGGGCCACTGCTTTCTCATCTTTAAAATAAAGGTGTAGGACTACACAGTCTTGAAGGCCCTTTCCAGCTCTCAAAACCCTGTGGTAATCTTGAAAACTCATTTACACGTAAATGGATCTTATAAATGCATGCATATAGAAATAACTGATGATAATTATGACCGGAAGAGCAGAGATTTAGAGCTAGGAAAAACCTCACAGTGCATCTAGTGAAACCCCTTCATTTTACTCATGGGGAAAATGAGAAAGGTTGTCAAGTCATTTAAGTCATGGCTGACTCTTTGCGACCCCATTTGGGGCTTCCTTGGCAAAGATCCTGGCAAACCATTGTTTGCCATTTCCTTCTCCAGCTCATTTTACAGATGAGGAAACTGAGGCAAACAGGGTGAAATAACTTTACCAGGGTCACATAGCTAGTAAGTGTCTGAGGCCAGATTTGAACTCACGGAGAGGAGTCTTCCTGAATCCAGACCTGGTGCTCTGTGCACTATGGTACCAGCTTGCCCAGGGTTACTCAACCACTAAGTGGCAGTGCTGAGATTTGAACCCAGTTCCTCCGATGCCAAAACCTGTATTCTTTCACTGTATTCCAACATTACTCCTCCTTAATCAACTGTATTTTTTTACCAGAAATTAAAATTTTTAACCTAAATGACTTAGATTAAATTCCAGTAGGGGAATTTCAGCCATCAGTCTTGAGGAAAGGACTTTCAGAGCTATCCCGAAATAATACGCCATCAGCAGTCATCTGCCCTGCCTGTGTGTTTGGCCAGCCTGACCTTGCCTTCCTAGGCAAGCCCATCTGTTAGGCCCTCAGGACTAGGATCTCCTACTTCCCACTGGTGGCAGAGTAGAATTCTAACCTGCTACCTTGTGTCACATTTGAGGGAAAATAGAAGGGACAACCCAGTCACAAACTAGAGTACACCCCAGAAAGTCAGGGGAAGGGCAGAGGCCAAAAGGGTGGAGAAACCAGAGGCTCATGGGACGTGACAGGGCCACCCCACCACACCTCCCACCAGCAGGTGACTCGAAAACCTAACTGGAAAGCCCCCCATCTTCCCAAGAGCCCTAGTAATGAACGTAGGTTTCCAAGCAGAGGTTCCTATAAAGTCTTTAGGAAGATGCTATGGATTAGAAGGAGCAGGGAGTCCAATTTCTCCCAAGGGCTTTTAATTTGGTTAATGCGAATCCACCAAGGATTCTAGTATCACTTTCAGACAATTCCAGGAGCAAGTAAGTAATTTCCTCTTGGTGCAATAGGGTTCATTTGCATGTGCAAAAAGTAAAAAAAAAAAATTTAAACCGTAATTGTACGAGCTATACTATGTGCTCATTTTAAACCCTCTAGAAGTTGGTATCAACATCACTACCTCTGAGATCTGTTATTTGTAATAGAAACAGCTGTTGTACCTAATGAAAACACTTGAAATTTTCATTTGAAGCAGCAGAATTATAGCGGCACCTCCAAGTTCCACGTAGTTAAAGGGTCTGTCAAAATTCTCATTACCTACCACAATTTTCAGGACTCCGCTTTGTTATAGGCCTATAAAAAAAACCTATCAGGAGGAAACTTGATTCATGAATGCTGACCTCCTAGATTCATTTCCATTCGTTTGATGTTTGACAAGAGAGCAAGGGAGGGTGCTTGAAATTTTGATTTATTTTTTTAACCTGATTTGCCAGGACTCTGGAGATTTCTTTGACTTCTCAGGGTTTCCATTTCTTGCCAATTAGCTCATAAGAAAAAAATCAATCAGTTATTATTTCAGGAACCCTTGATTGTATTTAAAATGAAATGAACTTTTAATCAGAATGTCCGGAATACACCCTCTCTTCACCTCTATCTCTTAGAAGGTCTGGCTGCCTTCAGAGCACAGCTCATGAACCACTTCTCACATGAAGCCTTTCCTGATCACTCATTACCTTTGTGAATTTGAGGAGGTCACTGTGCTTTCCATGCCTCAGTTTTTACATCTGTTAAATGAGGGGTTTGGATTAGATTTCCCTTTCCAACTCTAAATCCAGTAATTCATCTATGGCCCTGTGATCCCCACTTTCCAAATTGTTAGTGATTTTTCTTTAGATTATTTTGCATAACTTTTTATATAGTTGGCATTTACTGTGGAGATGTTAGTAATAATGCCGATAATAGTCAGCATTTATATACCACTTTGTCCTACTTATCCTATTTTATCCTCTATGCTGGTGCTTCTCGAATCTCTTTTTCCGACTCACATCTACAAGTACCTTTCAGATATCTCAAACTGGATGTCCCGTAGACATCTGAAACCCAACATGATTAAAACTGACCTTTTCCCTGTTACTGTTAAGGGTACCACCATCCTTCCAGTCCCCCAGGCTCATAACCGAGCTGTCATCCATGACTCCTCACTATCTCTCATATCAAATCTATTGTCAGTACCTGTTAATTTTAAATTTGTAGCATCTCTCGAATATGCCCTCTTCTCTCCTCTGACACCACCAGCTATTCTGGCGCAAGCCCTCATCACTTCATAGCCTGGACTATCTCAATAGCCTGCTGGTGGGTCTGCCTGCTTGAAGTCTCTCCCTATCCCAATACATCCTCCACTCAGCCACCTGAGCGATTTTCCTAAAATGCAGGTCCAACCATGTCACCCCACACACCCACTCAATGAACTCCAGTGGCTCCCTATCCTTTCCAGAATCAAATATAAATCCTCTGAAGTTCAAAACTCTTCATAACCACCCCCCTCCAGTCTTTTTACACTGCACACTCTCCCTGCCACACACACACATACACACACACACACACATACACACACACACACACACACACACACACACACACACACACAGTGTGTTCTTCAACCTAGTGACCCTGGCCCCTGTACTGTTCTAGGAACAAGACGCTCCCATCTCTCAGCTCTGGGCATCTTTCCTGGCTCTTCCCCATACCTGGAATGCTCTCTCTCCTAATCTCCACTTCTTGGTGGCTTCTTTCAAATCCCAACTGAAATCCCACCTTCCGTAAGAAGTCTTCCCCAGCCCCTCTCAACTATTTCCTGTTTATCCTTAGCTTGTTTGCATAGATTTGTTTGGATACTGTGTCCCCCATTGAATTGTGTGCTCCGGGAAGGAAGGGACTGACTGCCTTGTGCTTTTCTTTGAATCTTCAGTGCGTAGCGTAGATAGAGCCTGACACATAGTAGGTGCTTACAGGCTTATAGACTGACTAAATGACTGATTGGTCTTCACAACCCTGGAAAGTAGGTGCCGTTATTATCCCCATTTTGCAGATGAAGAAAGCAGGCAGATGGGGCAGGCAGAGGTCAAGTGACTCGCCCAGCATCCCACAGCTAGTAAGTATCCGGAGCCAGTTTTAAACTAAGGTCTTGTGGACTTCGGGGCCAAAGCTCTATCCATCGTGCTACCTGGCAAGATCCTTGAGGACAGAGACTGTGTTGATTTTGTTCTTGTACCTGTCCCCAGGGCCTTGCATGATTCCTTACACATAGTAGGTGAACAAATGCTTGTTGAATTTAGTTGAACTGAATTTGCAGGCCTGATGGCTTCAGTGAGGACAAGTGAGTCATTGTCTCAGTGGAGGAGACTTGATGGCTGTCACGTTACATGCAGAGAACTTACAGTTCCCTTCTATCTCTGCCTCTCTAAACCATCCTCTACACACAGTCAGCAAAAGGATGATTCTGAAACCCAGCACCTCTTCCCATGTGATGTCAGTACTGCCCTTTCTTGTGTGGAGGAAGGTCAAAGAAATAGCTGTGGTGCAGCAACATTAAGTGGCGGAAGAGAAGCCCAGAGACCAGCTCTGAGTGAAGGGAGACAGGGCCATCATCTTTCTCCTGGGCAGAGCTTAGAAAAACACTCTTTTGTGACGATGAAAAGCCATAGATTCCTATCAACTAGAAAGCAGAGAAGTTTTTCTCATTTAGTACATTCTCTAATACATCTTCTCTGTAATATGTCATGAACACCCCACGCCATGGATTGAGCCTTGTAAGACACCAGAGATGTCACGTTAACCAATTCCCTCTGTACATGGGTCCGCCTATGTATGTGAGACATTATTAAATGAACATCAATAAGAAAGAGAAGGAATCAAGGAGGATAAATGACAATGAATAAGGTTTAAACAGGCTTAAGAATACTCAGAAAAGTTATCACATTGTACAGAGACTCCCAATTTAAGAGCAGGGGTCCACAGTGGATGGGGACTGTCCTAGCTTTCATCCAGCCTTCATAAGTACCTTCTCTCTCTCTGTCTCTTCTCTCTCTCTCTCTCTCTCTCTCTCTCTCTCTCTCTCTCTCTCTCTCTCTCTCCCTCTCTCTCTCTCTCTCCCTCCCTCCCTCCCTCCCTCCTTCTCCCCACCCCCCCACCCAGGTCCCATGAGTTCAATTATCATCTCAACTCAGGTCTATATGTCCAGTCGTAATCCTCCTGAGATATTTCAAACTAGATGTCTCGTGGGAACTTCAAACTCATTAAGTCCAAAACAGAACTCATCATCTTTCCTCCAAAATTCATCTCTCTTCCAAAAGTCTTTATTTCCATTGAGGGCACCGCCATCCTTCCAGTTCCTAAGTCTCACAGCGTCAGTCTTTCTCAGCTCCTCATTCTCCCTCATACCACATACCCAATCAGCTACCACATTTGTCTCCTATACTTCCATAACATCTCTTACGCCTCCACTCTTCTTTTCCCCCATTGGAACATTTTATTTGTACACATGTTTTACACCCTTAGAAAAAAATTTCCAGGGTATTTTTTCATATTTTTTTTTGTTTCCTGGTGGTCCATGATGCTGTCTGAGGCACAATGAACCCAAATTGATGGAATGGTAGCATATTATTCTTCTGCTTTTCCATATCTTTCCATTGAACATCAAATCCGAGGCTGATTACACCACATTTACTTAGTCTGCCCATTGGGTTCACAGCAGTCCTTCCTGCTCCGCGGTCATCAGTGATCACAAATCCACCAATGTTACCATGCTTCCTCATAGCTCAGAACTGGACAACTACTTTAGAGCACAATCCAATGAGAGCCTAGAATTTTTCTCACTCCCTTGCATCGTTGATGTTTTGAGGACATCAGTCAGGAAGTTCATGTGTGTCATGGTGGCTTCCCTACAAGATGGCAGGAATAGAACAAGATGAGTGAACAAAAAAGAATAGAGGTCCAACTGTCCCTGGCCACCAAGCCAGTTCAAGTTCGTGTCCAGACCCTGATGATGGCCCCCACGCAGTCTCAAGTCCATCTTTCACACAGCTGTCAAGTTATTTTCCTGGAGAATAAGTTTGGACGTGTTACTTCCCTGCTCAATGCTCAGTGACTCCCAATTACTTCTAGGATCAAGTACAGAGTCCTCTGTTTGGCATTTAAAGCCTTTTCAGACTTATCATACCTTACTCCACCGTTCTGTGGTCCAGCCCAACTAGCTTTCTTGCCATTCCTCACCCATGACACTCCCTCTACCACTTCCACACCTTTGCACAGGCTATGCCTTGAATGCATTCCCTTCCCTACTCCAACTCTAAGAATCAGTGGTTACCTTCAAATCTATTTTGTGAATTTATTTCATTTATATTTTATGTGTGACTGTGTTGATTCCTCCATTAGAATGTAAGCTCTTAAGGACAGGAACTGTTTCATTTCTTACCCATCACCTAATAGAGTGACTGACACATAGCAGGCTCTCACTTAGTGCTTGTTTATTGAATGATTAATCAATATAAGTACGATGGATGGATGGATGGATGTGGGGCTGGGGGATGGATGGATGGATGGATGGGTGGGTGGATGGAGGATGATAGGTGAATGAATGATGGTTGGATAGATGGATGGATGGATGAATAAAAACTGAAGATTTAAAGGAAGCTCAGGAGGGTTAAGAAGTCCTATGACATGGAGTAAATGAATGTAAACCTGGATTTGGCTTCCTTCATTTCATTCATTTATCCCTCACAGCATGACAAAATCCATCGATCCAATTAGCATTTGTTAAGTGCCAGTTATGTGCCAGGCGCTATGCTATAGGCTGGAGATGCAAAGACAAAAGTAAGACAGCTCCTGCCTTCAGGGAGCTCACCATTCTACTGAGGGAAAACATGTATAGAGAAAAATCACACACAAAATGTATTTCAATTAAACTCAGCTCCTGGGATTTTTTTCTTCCAACAACCTGTTTGCCCCCAGGAGGTCTTTTATTTCTTTCTTTGTGAAATCTAAAGGACCATTAGTTGTTTTACCATATTTGTGGTGCGTGATGAAATTTTAAGATTCCACAGCAAATCAAAGGAAAGTGGTAAGTGTTTCTAAAAGTTATGAACATAGTCTGGTTATTATCTCTTTTCTTGAAAATCTCTACCACTTTCTCAATTTGGGAGGCACTGGACACTGCCAGCTTTTTCACATGACCCATAAATACCTGCCAGTTAACAACCATTGCTAATATGGGAGCTCCGCATTCCTGCCTCTAGGCACACAAATGGCTGTGTGTCTGAGATGGGCTGCCTCTGAACAAAGGGCCTCCTTCATTCCCTCCCTCCCTCTCTCCTTCTCTCCTGGATGCCAGTACCAGACTGAGAGTCTGAAGGTATGTGTTCTGGTCCAAGCTCTGATGCCAGTTAGCAATGGCTAGTCATTGACCTCATTTTCCTTCATCTCTCCATCTGTAAAAATGGCAAGGCTGGGTTAGGGTGATCTGCAAGGTTTCTTCAGACTCTAAAACCCTGTGGTTCTATGAAGTCTGGCCCTCCATGGGTGTCTTTCTCTGATGTTCCCACATGGCGTAGAGGTGACCAGGAATGAGTTGAAAAGTCTCCAAGCACAGACCCATTGAAGGAGAGGTTATGCATCATTCTCATGTGCAGAAAGTGGGCCACCAAGCAGCAGTAAGAAAGGCAGTGTGGCACAACAGAATGATTGCTGCAGTTGAAATCAGAAGACTTTGGTTAAAACCGCAACTCTGCCCCCATCTGTGTGACCTTGGCAGCCCCTCCCCAACCTCTATGTTCCTCGTGTCTGTAAGGAGGAGTGTGCATTAGATGGCCTCCAAGTCCGTATCCCGCCCCCCCCCCTTCTAAATCTCTGATATTTTCATGTTATATAGATTAGGTTGCTGTTCTTGCAGAGGCAGCTAGGTGCTACAGTGGATTAAGCGCTGGGCCTGGAGTCAAGAAGACTCATCTTCCTGAGTTCAAATCCAGCCTCAGACACTTACTAGCTGTGGGACCCTAGGCAAGTCGCTTCAGCCTGTTCGCCTCAGTTTCCTCATCTGTAAAATGAGTTAGAGAAGGAAATGGCAAACCATTCCAGTGTCTTTGCCAAGAAAACCCTAAATGGAGTCAAGGAGAATTATACATGACTGAAAATGGCTGAACAACAATCTTGGCATTATTTATCTTTCACTAGCTATTTCTCAGGACAAGTAGTGTGCTGTATCACATAGAGGGCTGTTCTTAGAGTCAGGAAAACATGGGTTCAGTTCCAGCCTCTGACACACGCCAGCTGTGTGACCGTGGGCAAGCATTGAGCCTCTCTGGGCTTCAGTTTCCTCATCGGTAAATTGAGGAGACTGAGATAGATGGTCTCCAAATTTTCTTCCAGCTCTAAATCTATGAAGCACTGAGGTAAGACGCAGAGACATTGAAATCTTTTGAATGGAGGCAGTGTCCACACTGATGAAATCAGAGATCTTTTGATCAGTATTTAGCATTGAACCATAGGAAACTTGGAAACTCATCCTGAAAGGGAGCAGGAGAATGGGCCTTTAAGGGGGGCTGGGGGGAAGGGATGTTAGGGCACCAGGCTGGCTTGTCCCTCGTCCTTCCTGCTAAAGGATACGGTGGTTAAACCACATGCCATGTTCAGCCTAGAGCAAACCTGCCAGCCCTCTACCTGCAAAGCGTGGCCCACACATGTGACAGACCAGTACTTAGTGTCGGAATTTCTGAACGACAGAAAACATGGGCTTCTTAACACAGCATGCCTTGGCCATTGATGCAAAGCCTAATCAAGCGAAATGAGGCCTTGCCGTTCCTAAAGAATAGCAGACTGCTATTATCTCATGAGCTCCAAGTTTTAGCCAACATGCAACTGTGGCACAGCTCGTTCCAGCAAACGCAGCCCAGGTTAATTCTGTTTTCTCTTGCCACTTTAAAAATGGTCCTGCCATCACCCACAAATGCTCTTGATTTTCATCGGTTTACTCTGAAATACCATTTGCTGATGGACTAATTCAGTCTTTTAAGAGGGAGATGGGCCAGAGCTCGATGTCACTAAGCAACTCTAGTCTATGCTTGAATGTTGATGGCAATGAAGCAGGGGATGGAAGAAGGAGGGTGGGGGAGAGAAGGGGGGTGGGGTGGGAAGGAGAAAGGAGGTGAGAGAGGGAGAGAGAGACAGAGAGAGAGAGGAGGGAGGGTGAGAGAGAGGAGGGAGAAAGAGAAGGAAGAGAGAGAGTGAAAGAAAGAGGAAGACAGATGGGAGAGGGGGAGAGAGAGAGGAGAGACAGAAAGGGGGAGAGAGAAAGGGAAGAAGAAAGAGAGAGAAAGGCATTTTATTGTGCATCAGCATTCAGTCACAAACTCTTGCAGAAAGTATTCCAGGATGGATTGCCCAGGCTAGCCTATCATTCATCGGCAGGACTTCTGGCAGGCTAACATTTGGGCCAGGCACATGGTGGCAGCTGTTTGTCCCAGGAAGTACAGCCTTGTTTTCAAAAACTCAGCAGCCATGTCACTTATTTGCAAGGCCATGTTACTAGCAATCAGGCTTCTCCTGTGTGCTTTGTTTTTTAAGAAGTCCCCATAGCTTTAGAGCAATTTGACTGTGGATCTGCTCAGCTTCCAGTGATGGGCCTTCTCATTAGCATGGGCCAGCAGTCCTGTAGAGCAAGGATTTTTAACTTGGGGTATTGCATAAATTGCAGGAAACTGAACTTGGATAGGAAAAAAATGACATCTTCATTCTCACTAACCTCTGATGGAAAATATATGTTTCCTTCAATTGTTTAAAACTGGCATTCTGAGAAGGGGCCCACTGGCTCCATCAGACTTCCCAAGGGGTTCGTGACACCCAAGAAAACCCTGGGCTAGATGACAGACCTTAGATGCTCGAGTGCTTTAGAAGCTAAATGGATCCAAGCATGGCATGAGTCATTTTTGTCTAGGAAACTTTAGATAATCATGTTTCTAACCAGCCAATACAGGAAGGGGAGTAGGGTTGAAGCTAAAAGCCAGGGTACATCCTCCTCCCCTGCCCCCTAGGAGGAACAGGGCATCCAGGTGAGTGGGATGGCAGAGTGGTCCAATGAAAAGCTTGGTGGATTTACAGGCACAAGACCTGAGGTCTAGTCCAAATTTGCTCCTTACTTGCTGTGTGACCCTGGGCGGATCACTTTGTGTCTCTGTGCCTCTGTTTCCTTATATGTAAAATAAAAGGCCCTACCGCCAGACAGAGAGGCATTGAACTCGAGGCTTGCATTTTTGCATATGGTAACAGTGTGGATTCATTTTGCTTGACTTTGTTTATTTGTTATGAAGGGGTTTTTTTTCTTCTTTATCTTGATTTTTGATTGGGAGGAGTTACAGGAAAGGGGGATTTTGCAATAATGATACCAAAAAAAAAAAAAAGACCACTGAAACATTTTTTAAAAACACTCAAGAAAACAGAAGGAAGTTTAGAAGAAAGCACAGACCAGAAGGATATTTTGGAAAATGACATGTGGAATTTATTATGTAATTTTTTTTCCAAAGCAAACACTATGAAATGGAGATTTCTGGTTCCATATGCAATCCTCTTTGTGCGTTCTGCTACATGCATGGAAATGCTCTCTCTTTTTGGTGTTAAAGTTCAGGGAAAAAAGTAAAGTCAAATGAAGGGGTTAGACAAGATGCCCTCTCAGGGGCCTACCAGTCCTGAACATAATGTGACCCCTACCTACTCTGTGTCCAGCACAGTGGCCAAAGTGCTATATTTAACAAACTCCCTTGACCCTGGGCAAGTGACTTAAACATTCTGAGTCTCCATTCCCTCATCTGTCAAATGAAGGGCTTAGGTTCAACATCCTCAAAGGTCTCTTTCAGCTTGGCATCTGTGATCCTGTATTTTCTTCCAGTTCAAGGGTTCTGAACTTTTTTTGTTTTCATGGACCCTTTGGCAGTTTGGTGAAGCCTGTAGACTGACTAGGCAAATATACCATGCATAGAGGACCAAAAGGTAAAGGAATGTTTATTGACTATCTAATCCTTTTGATTCTTATCGTCAACCACCGTTTTTCTACCACTACTGCCATTTCTATGAAAATAGATGTTTCCAGTGTTGATACTCTGCTGATACTGCATTGGAGAACCTATAGTCACCACTACACCATGATTTGGGCTTTTGTGGAAATCGCCTTGAGACGAGCAATACATGAAACAAGAAGGTGGACAACAGAGAGACTGAGGACTGAGTCCTGCCAGGATTCTCTAATGAACTAGTCAGCTCCAATGGCAGCAGAGCCATTACATTTTGAATCTTTAACGCCTCATTTCTTATTACTCCAAATGAGGAAGTAGAAATGACATTTAGGACAACAAAGTAAAGGAGAGTTCTGGATGTTCCTGTCTGTGTCTGTCTGCGCAAACCACTTACCTGCCCTGGACTCAGGGTCCTCAACTATAAAATGAGGGAGCTGTACTGGTTACCTCTACCATCCTTCCCAACTCTAAACCTATGCATCCACGAGCTCAACCAAACCAAGAATCTGCAGAATAAACCAATGCTTTAGAGAGAACAAGAGGTAACCAGGGGTGTACCAGAGCAGGCCCATACAACGTACTGGCTCATGAGAGCCAATTATTAAATTTTCAGTACGATCATTTGCATCTTGGAAATTGGCAAATGTTATGGGTCAAGGCTTGATTTGTCATTTTGTCGATTAGAAAATATTAATAATACCTATTAAACTTAAAAGTGTATCATGTATACGTTTTCCCTCAGAAAGCTGGTTGTTAAACACTTACCAGCACATCCCTGGAGTAATGCGTGAACAGTCTCAGTGTTATAGTAATCGCTATAAAACGTTTAAGAATAACCCCAGTGTGTTAGTTAGCTGTCCTAAAGAGAAGCTATGGGAGAATGTGGAGGCATGAAGGGATGGTGATCTGCCCTGGCGGAGTACACACACTGATGACACTCTAGATTCATTGCTGTATAATCAGGTGGTACTGATGAGCAAGAGAGGCCAAATTGTAAATCATCCCTAGCTTCAGCAAGGGAAGAATTCATTTCCTTCTCCCCTTGGAGAGAAGTGGCTTTCTTTCCTTTTTTATATATGTTGTTATCGTTTTACTTATTTTTATATTTGTTCTCTCTCTCTCTCTCTCTCTCTCTCTCTCTCTGTCTGTCTGTCTCTCTCTCTCTCTCTCTCTCTCTCTCTCTCTCCATTCCCCCCCACCCCAAGCAATTTTTGTAAACCTGCAAAAAAATCAATGCATATCTGCATAGACCAGCAAAATGAATTCCTACTATAGCCATGTGCAAAAATGTTTGTCTCTTCCTGCATTTTAAGTTCATCACCTCTGTGTCAGGAGATGAGTGGAATATTTCAGCTCTGCTCTTTTGGGTCCATGGTTTACCATAGCATTGACCAGAGTTCTAAAGCCTTGAAAGTCGTTTTTCTCCAGAATGTTTTCATTATATAAATTGTTCTCCTAGTTCTATTCATTTTACTCTGCGTTAGTTCATAGAAGTCTTCCGCGTGTCCTCTGGAATGTCCCTTTTCATCATTTCTTATGGTACAATAATATTCCATTACATTCATATACCATAATTGGTTTCACCATTCCCCAATAGGAGGACCTCCCTTAGTTTCTAGTTTAAAGCGACCACAAAAAGAGCTGCAAAAAAAAAAACCAAACAGGGCAGCTAGGTGGCGCAGTGAATAGAGCACCGGTCCTGGTGTCAGGAGCACCTGAGTTTAAATGTGGCCTCGGACACTTGACGCACTAGCTGTGTGACCTTGGGCAAGTCACTTAACCCCAACTGCCCTGCCTTCCTCCCTCCAAAGAAAGAAAGAAAGAAAGAAAGAAAGAAAGAAAGAAAGAAAAGCCAGCCGTGTCTGAAGAGCTGATTCGCACCTGTGGGTCCCTTTCCTCTTTCTTTGATATCGTTGCAGTATGGGGGTATGGCTTTCTGTCCCTGAATTTTACTCCTCCCGTTTACTCACCCCCTTTCCTTTGTGGAGATAAGAGCTTTCCTGAAATCCACTCCCCTCCAGGGGTGTGACTTTCCTTTCAAACCCAGGGAGCCAACATGGCCACCCCTGCCAACCTCACAAGCTCTGTCACTTCCAGTGTTCTTTCAACTAGCTCTCATCTCAGGGGGATGTAGCCCCGCAAATTGTCATTTCCCTCCATCTCTTGCACTCCCATCGCTGATAAATATGTAGCTTGCGAACCCCCAGCCAGATTACTCTAGCAGATCCAACTTGGTTTACAGATCCTCAATAATTTAAACGCGCTTCCCTTCTGGGTTTGTTCTGCCTTGCTTTCCTAATCTCATCACACGTATTCAAGTCTATAGAATTGGCCCAGAATCAAATAACACTGCAGCTTTTAATACAGCGTCATAGGCATGTCAAGAAAACCAAACAGTACCCCTTCAGGAGTTAATAGTTCTCAATATAGGCTTGCAGACACGATATGGGGAGGGGGAGAAAGAAACCGCACGACTACCTTACCTTTCCTTCCACTCTGCATAGGGAGAGAGAAGGCGACCAACAGGCAGCGTGGGGTGGAACCTCCGAAGGAGCGCTGTCCAGATGTAGGGCATCCTCCCTTTCCTCTCAGTATCTTGAGTGTTTAGGGCTCATCCTCGGCGCCTTGGTCGTGGGGAATGATAAGACCTTGAGGATGAGCGTAGCTCAGCCCAAGATGGAAAAGTTCAACGTGAGGGGGAAGGGAAGGGAACAAGCATTTTGTAAAGCACCTCGTATGTGCCGAGCTCTGTGCCGGGCACCTTACAAATATTATCTCATTCGAGCCCCACAACAACCCTGTGAAATAGGTGCTAGTATCCTCATGTTACAGTGGAAGAAACTGAGGGAAACAGATTCAGCGGCTTGGCTCTAGCTGGGACACTATTCTGGCTCCCGCTTCCATCATTATCCTCTGTCTTTCGGGTCAAGTTTCTGGTCATCTTCCTACACCTGGGGGCACGGGAGGAAGGGAGAAAGGGAGGGACTTATTACCAATTAGAGCTGTCCAGAAATGGTATTGGCTTCCTCAGGAGACACCAAGTTCCTCCTTTCTAGAGCTGTTCAAGTGAAGGCTGACAGTCGGTGATATACAGAGATTTCTGTTCGAGTGTGGGTTATGCTAGATGGTCTCTGAGGACCTTTGCCCCTCTAAGATTCTGTAATCCTCTCAACGTTCACCTATATACAGAATTCCTTCCCAAGTGATGTCCTTCTTCCTGTCTTTGATTATTTGTCATTTTAGTACTCAGGACACATTGTCACAGTGAATTCTCTTTGATTATTTCCCAACCACTTCCAATAGTAACATCGGTCAATGTGTATAGATGCCCTACATTCCCTTCAGTGTTAACTAAGCTGTGGTAGAACTTCAAAGATATCACTTGGAATTCCATTTAGGGAATAAGAAAGGAAAGTAAATCAACTTACTCCGAGAGAGAGAGAGAGAGAGAGAGAGAGAGAGAGAGAGAGAGAGAGAATAATCCCAGCTACTAAGATAAATAAAAGCTCCTTTTTGACATTTAAACCTCTTACAACTTGACCCCTTCCCACTTTTCCTGCCTTCTCAGGCTTCCTAGGCATCTCTCCCCTTTGTGGCCTCTGAAACCCAACCACACTTGCTTGCTCATCCTCATACTCAACCTGCCATCTCCTGTCATCTTGCCTTTAAAATGGCTGTCCTTTAAGCTAGAATGCCTCCTCATCTCTGCCTCTTGGAATTCCTGGCTGCCTTTTGAGATTTAGGTCAAGCGTCTCCCTTCTACAAGAAAGGAAATTTTTCTGATTCCTTCAGTGCCCTCCCTCCTAAAACTGCCTGGTGTTCATTTGACACATAGTCTGTGTATATCTCTATCTACAGATTGTCTCCCCTAGTAGAAGATGGCAGGGGTTTCTCCTTTGTATCTCAGTGCTTAGCGCAGGGCCTTGCATATAACAAGCACTTAATAAATGCTCGTTGGCTGATGGACTGATGCCAGACCCCCAGAAGTAATAAAACTGCCAGGAACTTTACAATAGTTCAGATAAGACATATGTATTTTATATATATATATATATATATATATATATATATTAACATATTAAGATGTATTGATAACTTTTAACCCTGCAGGTTTAACCTAGAGAAAGGGGCTGTGGGGGGAGATAATAAAATCAAAATAGGCATCCTCTGAGTTGGGGGTGGGGAAGGTATTTAAGAAACATGGGTGTGTCTTCATTTCTAGAACAGGGCTTAGAGATTTTAACACAAGACCTGCATGAAGCCAAAATGTAGCTTTGGGCACCCTGAAAGATCCTCTCATTTCTCTGACCAGGGACAGTCTGACAGGTCCAAAGTCTGCTACTCGTTGCTATTTCAAGAGCATCTCTTTTTGTCCTGACACAAAGACCTTGCCAGTGACAGATATAGCTTAAATACAATTTAACTCCAAAGCATCCTCCCAAGCCTTGCAATAATTGTATGGGAGCGTGTGGACTCAATGCACTTTTCTTGGCCATTTTGTAAGTGTTTTTATCTCCCCTACTGGACTATAAGCTCTTTGAAGACAGGGGGCCCGTCTTATTTATTTTAGGACCTTGTCTAGTGCTTAATGCAGCGATTTTCGGAGAGTAGGTACATCACACATGTTGAATAAATAAAAGGAATGACCAAATGAAATGAATGAATGAAATAAGCCCTTTGCTCTCTCACAAAGGGGCAAAAAGTGAAATGAAGTTACTACAAGACAAACTGGAAATTACCCTATTCTTTTCAAACTTATCAATAATTCTTACATTTATTTCACACACAAAAAAATCCCTTTAAAAATATATATTTCTGAAGGGCAGTTTAAAGAAAAAAGGAAAAAGGAAGGTCTCTAGGTGGGAGGAAGGAGTCAAAAAATGTTTAATCTCATTTTTGACTGAAGAATAAGCTTGCAATTCATCCTTGAAGTTAATCTTTTTCTATTACCAAAAGAGAAGCTTGGCTCTGCAGCCTAGCATTTTATTGCATTTATTTTATATATTAAAATATTTACAATTCTTTATAATTCGGGAGAATAACAGAAGAGCAGCACCTACCACTTGGTAGCTAAATGAACCATAGGACATCTTCCATTCTGCATTGAAAGTGGGATTAATATATAGTTCAGAGCAATTGACTGGGAGCTCATTCAATCATTTATAGTGTACTCATTATACCTTTCATCTTTTCAAGAAATACAAGAATGAAAGTGCCTCTACGTGGCCCTACAGGAAGACAGTGGTCTTTCATCATCCCCTTTATGACTTAAAAATGGCGCATGGGGAGGAGGGGCAAAGCCAGGGTTTTAAAAACACCTGCAAGGGGGGAAAAAGCCTTCATCTCCTCAGAACTTCAGGTCTCTATGTAATTTCAGTGGCCATCTGCTAAAAGTGGGCTTTCTATTTGAAATAAAATGAGGAGGGGAGGGAGCAGATTTCTCTGAATTCATAAAGATAGCCTTTAAGCAGCGGTGCGATAGAAATGCACATCCATTCACTTCGCCATTTCTTAAGTGCTTATCAACCAACGAGCATTTATTAAACACCAACTATGTGCCAAGCCACACTGTAAATAGAAGGACCAAAAAAATAAAATAAAATAACAGTCCTTACCCACAGGGAGCTGGCATTCCATTGGGGTTGGAAGGAGGAGTTTGCAACAGGTACACAGATATCTAAATTCAAGGTGTGCGCTGAGTGATGGGGGGACCCGCCCTGGCAGTAGAGGGGGAGGGAGTGGGGATCAGGAGAGACTGTGCAGAAGGGGACGCTAGTAGTGCTTTTAAAAAAGTTAGGGAGTCTGTGAGGCGGAGGGAAGGAGGAAGGGCATTCCAGGCATGAGCAATCACCTATGCAAAGGTATGGACAAGGAAAATGAAATGCCATGCCTTGGCAACAGCCATTAGGTCACTTTTACAGAGGAGAGCTTCCAAGGGACACCTGCCATCAGACTGAGTTGATGTATTGGTTAGTTTTGCTGGATGCTGTTTTCTTTTGTTTTTTTTTCTCCCTCTCTCCCTCTTGTCTTTCGTCTTTTTTTATTCCCTGCAAGGGATAAATCTCTATGGGAAGATGGGTATATGCAGGGTGTCCCCAAAAGTCTTACTACAGTTTTAAACTTTACTAGCTTAAGATTGCACTAAGACTTTGGGGACAACCTACACTGGAAAATCAAGGCAATGTAAAAAACAAAAGATAGCAAATAAAAGAAAGGGAAAAAAACTTAAGAAAAATAATAGGGAAGGAGAGAGACTTCTCTGGATTTGAAATGAGAGAATGTGCCTTCTGCTACTTAGAATCTCAGTGACCTTGGTTGAATGATGCCCGGGTTCTATTTCCTCATCTGTAAAATCAGAGATTCTGACTAGATGATGTCCAAGATGATTTACAGCTCTAAAAGTTCCATGATGCCTTTCAGATTATCTTATTTGATCATTAAGACCACCCTATGAGATAGGAAGTACAAGTTACCACTAGCTCCATTTAACAGATGATGAAACTGAGGCTCACTGATGCAGAGAATTTCCATCATGCCATAACCAGTCAGTCCAGTCCTCTCTCCACCACTCAACACTGCCTCTTCCCCTGTACAAAGGTGCAGGAGAAAATGCCTTCCCTATAAAACTGCGGGTCATCGAGTACATCTTGAAGCTGCCCAAGACTCTTGGTAGGTAGGTAGTGAACAATGGCTCAACTTCAGAGCGAATGTTGTTTCTGTCATTTGGGCTTAATAAAGGGATCCTAAGGCATAGGGGATACTCCTGTGCTAAGCCCAGAGAGTACATCTGTTCCTCTCCAAGGCAACAAAAGCAGTTTCATAAAAGAAAAAATAAATAAATGAATGAATGAATTTTTTAAAAGCTGCTTTAGCACCCAGCTTCCAGGATGTTGTGATAGCCTAGTAAAAATGACTCCAGTTCTGGGCTCCATGTATCAAAAGGCTTTTTATCCCACTGATATATGTGCATTTTCAATAAAGGGCTGGTAACACAGTTTAGCACAAAGGTACTTTCGGTCCCAAGAGCTGGAATGTCAAGTGCTCCCAGCTATCTGAATGCCCCTGATGTCTTCTGGGCAATGACTTCCATTTGTCCTTTTATCACTGCCGCCCAGATAATATTCTGAACCCACCAGGTGAGAAAGGAGAGAGATGCACTTTGGTCTGACGGTTTGAGAACAAACAAAAATCTAAGTGTAACATTGCTCTATCAAAAATTGCCTTCCCCTGCCCTCCAATCCAATTTCAAAATCAAATTTCATTTTAGAAACAACTCCATTTGACGAGCATTTATTAAGTGGCTACTCCCTGCGAGGTGCTTAGACCTTAGGTATTCAAAGACAAAACTAAACAGTTCCTGCCTTCAAGGAGCTTATGTTCTACTAAGGGAAGGGGAGGATGGGCAATCATAAAACATGTACACAGCTAAGACAGTACAAGCAATGACGGTGAAGGAAGGAGGAGAGCGCTGACCAGCTCCATCAGGAACTGTCTTGTGTAGGAGATGGCATCTGAGCCTTGAAAGGAGCCAAGGACTCCTTGATTCAGAGGTGAAGAGGAAGGAGACTCCAGGCATAGTGGACAGCCAGGGCAAAGGAGAGGCAGGAGATGGAATGTTTACTGAGGCTAGGCACTAGACCATTGGGACTAGAACCAAGAATGCATGAGGAGCAGAAATTTGAAATAAGTCTGGAAAGGAAGGTTAAAGCCAGATTATCAAACAACACAATTTGTGTTTTATTCTAAAGGCAATAAGAAGCCACAAACTTCAAGCCAGTTTCAAAGCACCATTAATTAGAATAAAAATTAAAATTTGGTCCACATGAGAAGTATTTAAAAGATTCAGAACAGAAAATGAGTGAGAGGAACAATGTATTTGCAGTCTGAATTGTGGTTTCAAATGCCAGTCTCACTATTGGTAACCTTTGGTAAATGAATTAAAAACTGTCTCCATTTTCCTCATCTAGAAATAACCTACACATGAAAGGAATACTCACTATAGTGGATAAGTGATTATCCAGCCTCTGTCTGACAACCTCCCAGAAGGGAACCCCAACCCATCTTAAGGCAGGCCATTCCACTTTAAGTCAGATCTGATAGCAAAGAAGCTTTACCCAACATCAAGCCTAAATTGTGTTTTTTGTTACTTCCCCACACTGTTCCTGGTTCTGCCCTCTATGGCCAAATAGAACAAATATAATATTTCCCCATGATAGCTCCCAAATGTTTGTTACCAGCTATCATGCCCCATCCCCCACATCTTTTCTCCTCCAGGCTAAACATGCCAGTCATGGACAGACTCCAGGCCCTTTACCTTCCTGGTGGCTCTTCTCTAGACATTTCAGTTAGTCAACGTTCTTCAACTATGATGCTAGAAATTGAACCCAGATACCCCAGATGAGATATGATGCAGGCAAAGTGCTGCAGAACTATCACCTCCCTATTCCTAGAAATCATAATAACTAATGCAGCCTTTACTTTCGGAGCTGTCACTTCACATACTGACCCTCACTGAGCTTGCTGTCCACTAAAACCTTCTTTTTTCAGAATAGCTGCCCTTATTCTGCCAGTGTCTTCTCCAGTATTATACTTGTAAAGTTAATTTTTTTCTACTGGAGTGCAAGACTTTATATTTCTTTCTCCATATTGAATTTTTTCTTATTAGATTATTTTAAAATTTTACCTCATTAGCATTTTATCTTATTAGTCCCAGTAGGACTCACACAAGAAGGTAAAGAATTTTATCAGTTCTTTACAGGATCTTGTTGATGCTTTGTGATTTCTATATTTTGTCTGTGGGGTGAATAATGTCTGTCCTATACCCTATTTGCATTATTATCTTGAG
The DNA here is from genome assembly GCF_011100635.1 of Trichosurus vulpecula. NCBI lineage: Eukaryota > Metazoa > Chordata > Mammalia > Diprotodontia > Phalangeridae > Trichosurus > Trichosurus vulpecula. Next base: position 247,001,985 of record NC_050576.1, on the reverse strand, counting down.
TGCTTGTACACTGTACGGGAAGTAGGGTCATTTTACTCATATCTGTAGAGATCTGGATACAAGCTATGTTTTATGGTTGCCAGAGAAAACTATGGGTGGGGCAAAATGAGACAAAGATAAGGATATGGGGAGAGAGACTCACATAATCCATGTAAGCTCTAGAATGTTTGCTTAAAGGTTACACTACCTGTGGGACCTGGACATGTCTGTTAGTTTCTCTGAGCCTTAACTTCCTCATCTGTAGAATGGGGATAATAATCCCCACCCCAAAGGGCTCTTTTGAGAAGAGGACTTTGTAAACCTTAGAGTACTCCAGAAAAGCAAATGGTCCTTATCAGATCGACATCCTGTGGAGGATGCTGGTACTGCTACATCACCCTTGATTGTTTATTCAGAGCCTTTGTTTTGCCTTCAATATCTGGTTTTCTCAACAGTGCCCTGCCTTTTTGCCCTGGTTGCTCAAGAGGACGGTAGTATGCTCATTTTTCTCTTCTAATAGAACATAAGCTCCTTGAAGGCAGGAACTTTCCATAGGTTTGTTGTATGTCCAGAGCACCCAGTGCTGTGCCCAGGTCACAGTAAGTGCTTGATGAATGTTGTTTGGTTAATTAACTAATATACTAATGGAAAAACAGATCCCTGAGAAGTCATGAGTCTTTAACCAGTTGGATTAAACAAGCAACTTATACGTCAAAATTGCTCACCAGACACGCTCGTCATGCCTTCCTGACATTTTTGAGAGTTTTTTCCCCTTTCATAACCACTCCATTCCTCTACTCAAGCCTCCCTCTGATGCCTCTTCAAAACACAGATGGGAGCCTGGGTCTTATGGACTGGGCCCCAATTCTAGCTGGTCCTACCACCCTAGAAGGGTTTCTACTCCAGGCTCAGTGACGCTCTGGGTTCCTCTCATCCAACATCCAGATGGGGGTGAGTTCGGAAGGGCTCCTCCTTAGTCCAAGTATCAGAGGATACCATTTCTTTAGTCACAACAACACAGGAAGACCCTTGACAAAGCTGAGGAGGGCCATCAGTGAGCATCACTTGAGTGTGTTCACTGACACCAGGAAATCAGAGATCCATGAAGTTTCACCAACACGCGGGGATTTCCATCATTTGCAGTCAGCTCTTCTTAATGTATGTTTATATGTTAGTGTATGTTTATATGATCTTCAGCCATATTATTTTGTTTGCAAAAAGTCCAGACATCTTTTAAAACATCTAACAGTTCTCCTATACCATCTTATAGGAGTCTAAATTAATTCCCCATGCCATTATCACTGTCTGCATCTGAGTGTGTTATAGATTCAGTGTGTTAGAGAGCATAGATAGAATGCTGGATTTGGAAGCAGGAAGACCTGGATTCAAACCCTGCCTAGCCATAGACACTAGCCATGTAGTCATGGGCAAGTCACATAAGCTCTCTGGGCCTCAATTTCTTCCTTTGTGAAACAGGGGAGATAATGGCTGTACTGCTTACCTTGGAATTTTGATCAGAAAGAACCTCAGAAGCCATTTTGTCTAACTCATGCTTGAGCAAAAATTCTCTCTACAGCAGAATAACTGACTTTTGTATATCCCTTTAAATCTTGTAAAAGGCTTCATTCCACTTATCTCACTTGAGCTTTGCAATAGGCCCCATGAGGTAGGGACTACAGCATTTATCACCAGTAGATCGCGAAGAACAGAAATTATTTTACAGATGGGTAAATAACTCATGACTTGCCATTGTCCAAGGTCCAGAAATGTGGTCAGCGTCTGAGACAGGATTCGAACCTGGGGCTCCCAAACCTCAAATCTCATGTTTTGCCACTTTGTCTCTCATAGATAAACATGCTTTGAGCTCGAAGCACTAAAATCATCCTTGTTAGTATCATGATCAACATCATTCTGATCGCCGTGACTAACATGGGGAATATCTGTGATCCAGGCTTGTAGACTCACGCTGCGATGTGATAAGAGTGGGGACTTTGCTGACATGGGAGCTTCTGGTGCAGGACTCCCTCTATCAAAGCAGGTTCTGCAATGTACGTAGTCTTACAGAGCTGCCCAGAGCACTGAGAAGTTATGTGACTTGCCCAGGGTAATACAGCCAGTATGAGTCAGAGTTAGGACTTGAACCCAGGTCATGCTACCTTTCTTAAATGCACCTTAAACAAACTACAGCTAGGTCCCGATCGATTGTTGGTCTTCATGCTCAAAGAGGACCAAAATGATATCACTAGGTTGTGGTCAAAGTACAGGGTGTCTAACTGAGGCTGAGCAGACCAATATGAGCTCAGAAGGCTCTATCCCAGGTTGAGCACAAATAATCCATATGAACATTTGGGATGGAGATGGCTCTGAACTTGTGTATCTCATGGTTTGTTGCTGTTGTTGGGTGGGGTTTTTTTGAGGTACCACAATTCTGCTTCATTCATACAGCATAGCACCTTCTTTGATTAGGGCACACCATACTGGGTGGTCCTGTGCCAGTATCTCCCATGTCATGCCATCAATTCCAGAGTTCTTCAGGAAGATTTTGAGAGTCCTTGTATCATTTCTTGTACCGTTGTATCATTTCGTCTGAACTTCATGTTAGCACTTTCCATTTATTGACTGTTCCTCGGCTCTTTCTGAAGCCACATTGACTCTCGGGTAGATAACCATTTTCCAGGTGAAGGATCAGCCTACTAATGAGAACTTGGGCAAGAATCTTGCTGGCAATGATTACGAGAGATGCCCCTGTGATTGTCACAGGATGACTTCCTTCCCTTTCCTTTATAGAGATGGAAAAGGGAGGCATCCTTGATCTCCTAGAGGATAACCTCCTCTTGCCATGTAACTTAGAAGATTTTAGTCAGCTTTTGTATGAGCAGTGGACCCCCTACCTTGTGTACCTCAGCTGCAATAGAATCAGTGCCAGGCACTTTGCCCCATGAGAGGAGCCTAATGGCATTCAAAACCTCTTCTTCAGTTGTAAGTTCAACTTAAGAGGAACTGACTTCGACCTGAGATATACAGTCAGTGGCTTCAGCATTTATGACAGTCTGTTGAGAACACCGTTGAAGTGTTCAGCCCATCTCTCCAGGATCATGTCCTTATCACTAACTAATGTGGCTGGTGCATCTCAACTACTCGGTGCTGATGGAGCCTTCAGGGCATCATAAAAGCGCTTTGGATTGTTACTATCAGCATAAAACTGAATTTCATCTGCCTTCTTACTGAGCCAAGAATCCTGCATTTCTCTAAGTTTTGCTTGTACTTTACTTTTGATGCAGTTAAATGCTGCCTTCTTAGAGACAGAATCTGTCCTGCTGGAATTAATTGTATCCTGCTGGTACCCTGTGGAGCCATCAGGGGTCGTCTTGACTTTTGTCTTGACACTGGACTACTGTGACGCTGGAAGATTGAGGCCGATTAGTGCAAATAAGAATCCCCTGAAGGGATTGTATATATCCAAAGTCACATTATTCAAAATTACAATTATGTAAAAAATGGTCATTGGTTTCAGCCTAGTAGAAATATATGTGTTGCAAATTTGAATAATGTGACCACTCTCCTAGATCCATTATTCGCATTAATGGGGCCTAACTTTAGTCAACAGTATAGCGAGCTCTCAACTGAAGAATTCCCTCTGCTAGTGCAAATCAGCCCCTTCTCTGTAACATAGAGTCAGAGAGCTACCTGGAGCTGAGCTGTCCAAAGCAGCCCTCAAAACTCCCCAGGCTAAACTGGAACCAGATTAAAATGTAATTGGAAAATGTTTAACAAGATAAATAAAAATACAATACACCCTGATGTTAATTTGTGGTTTTCTATGTTCTGTATGTGCAGAGAACCATTTCAATTTGAATTTGACATCACCAACCTAGAGCACTGAGACAGAAAGGGACTTTCCCAAGGCCACTCAGTCAGTAAGAGGCAGAGGCAGAATCTGAACCCCGTTCTTCCTGGCTCCTGGTCCAGTTCTCCATTTAATGTATCACATTGCCTCTTATGAACAAAATAAAAATGGTAAATATTTCAGTGGGGAAATGATAATCCTATCAGACCCATCGCATAAGGCAATTCAGCATTTATTAAGAGCCAATTGCATGCAAAACATTGGGCTAGACTCACCAGAAGCTGCAAAGATAAATGAGACACGCTGAAATAACAAGATGGAATTAATTATATCAGATATGAGGAAAGCATTTCTAGCTTGCCCTACTGAAGCCAGTATTTCAAGGCTACCATTCCCCTCCCCACCAAAAAGTACAAATAGTCTCCTTAAAAGATGTGGTTTTGGGGCAGCTAGGTGGCACAGTGAGTAGAGCCCCGGCCCTGGAGTCCGGAGGACCTGAGTTCAAATCTGCCCTCAGACACTTGACACACTCACCAGCTGTGTGACCTTGGGCAAGTCACTTAACCCCAATTGCCCTGCCTCCCCGCCTCCAAAATAAAAAAAAAGAGACGTGGTTTTCTACACTTTTAAGATTCCCCATAACCAAGTGCCATCATGAGATCCCCAGCCTTCTCAGGTGAATACTAAGGAGCACAAATCTCATTGGAACAAGAGCAGAAAAGAGGTGAGCCTTGACTAAGGCAGCCAAGCCAGTCAGACCTGCTCTTTGATAGAAACACGTTTTCCAGGAAAGGAAAAAAAAAAAGCAAGAGCCATCAATGAATGTGTTAAAACAATCATTTTCCTGTCTCCTTGAAGAAAGCTGTTTTCATTGCACTAGGATCATAAGCAATTTAAAATTGTATTTGGGACTAATTGCAAACATTTTAATTGTAAAGAGCTCTGATGTAAATGATACACTTCTGTGCAGATAACACGAGTGATTAATCAACTGTGTACAGCCAGAACGGTGGTCAGGATGTTTGTTCTGACTCTTCTGAGGCTTGGGACTTGAGTTGGAATAGAGTAATTAGAAATAGAAGGAATCCATAGACTAATGGTTTCACCTCAGAAGAAAGGCAAAATCATTCTGTCCAGTCCTTGGGCTGCTCTCTTCAGAACATGGCACAGCGGCTGACCTGGATCCGAGCCTCCTCAGCCTACTGTTTGTTTTTGCAAAGTTCCCCTTTTTTTTGTTTGTTTAATTAATTTGAATATAGCTAAGGGTGTGAGTACATGTAATAATAATCATAACAGTCATTATTATCATAACAGCAGCTAGCCAGTGCAATGGAGAGAGGCAGACACTGACCAGCTGTGAGATGCTAGGGAAAATCACTTAACCTGCTTGCCTCAGTTTCCTCAACTGGGGATAATAACAGCACCTACCTCCCAGAGTTGTTGGGCGGATCAAATGAGACAGAAGTTGTAAAGCGCTTAGAACAATACTTGGCCCATGACAGGCACACAATAAATGCTTGCTTCCTTCATCACCATCATCATCATCATAGGATAGGAACTGGACCTCTCATTTCACTGGTGTAAGAAACTTTGAGTTGAGAAAACGCTCCCTCCCAATGCCCCTTCTCTGAAATGTATCTTCTTATAGAGTCACTAGAGCCGTGGGGTCCAACTCCAATAAAACAGGGGATACTGAACCATCTAGAGGGATCTCTGTAGGCTGCATGTTGACTTTCAAAACCATATGTGTTTATATAGTTCTTTTTTTCCTTAATATGGCAGCACATTAAAATCAGATAAGAATTGCATTTTAATCTGATTTGGTCCATGTTCGAGAGACTTGAGGAGCTAACACACTTGCCCAGGGTCACACCACCCCCCATGCTGCATATACATAAGGAGACGTATATAATACTCACATGCACATGCACACTGTTCATCCTGAAGTCATTGCCTTCATAGCATAAAACTGTTTTTGTTTTCTTTGAGGTAGGAACTGAACCCCGGTCTTCTTGTCTTCCTGCCATCTGCTATACCGTACTGCCTGATGGTAATAAGAATCATAATCATCATATTTATTTATATAGTGCTTTAATTGTTGTTCAGTCATTTCATTCATGTCCAACTCTCTGTGATGCCATTTGGGATTTTATCTACTGGAGTAGTTTGCCATTTCCTTCTCCAGCTCATTTTACAGATGAAGAAACTGAGGTAAACAAGGTGAAGTGACTTGCCCAGGGTCATGCAGCTAGTAAGTGTCTGAGGTCAAATTTGAATTCAGGTCTTTCTTACTCCAGGCCTGGCACTCTATCCACTGTGCCATCTAGCTGCCCCTTTTAATGGTTATGAAGCACTTTATGTACATTTGAACCTTGCAAACTCTGAGAGGCAGATACTACTAGTATGTAGAGTGGGAGGTGGTTTCCAGACCCTGTAATTTCACCAAGATGAGGGAAATCCCAGTGAGGAAACTCCATCCACTGGAACAAAGAGACAAGAAGATTAAGGGACTTGCCCATGATTACAACATAAATGTGTGTGGCAAGAACTGATCCCAGATCTTTCTAACTCAGAGTTCAGCACAACCCTCACCACACCATGATGCCTTTCTTGCACCTGTGTTTATGGGGGTTTATCTATATAGATGTCCCCAAAGTACAGGAAAACCCGGGTTCAAATTCTCTCCCTGACAACCAGTGGCCGTATGATACTAGGCAAGTCACCTACCTAGTACCCCAGGTAACCGCCTCACACTAGAAGTGGCAGAAGAGCTGTGCCACAGCAATGGTGAAAGGTTCTTTTTTTCCACTGAAAGTCCCCCATTCGATGAAATCATAAGTCTGGACCAAATTGTGTGTGTGTGTGTGTGCGCGCGCGCACACGCAAATATGTGTGTATAATATATACATACATATATAGAGACAGACAATGAGATGGATGAGATAGAGAGATAGATGATAGATGGATAGATGAATGAGTAACAGAAGTAGATAGATGATGGAGAGGTGAAATAGAGATAGATAGACAGACAGATAGATAGATAGATAGATAGATAGATAGATAGATAGATAGATAGATAGATAGATTTCCCCATAGACTAAATCACTGTCATTGGCTCATTTTGCCCCCAGTCTGGGAACCTCAAAAATATTTTACCCTGGAAGCCTCAAGAAACACTCAAGACTTCCATAGGAAATTCTTAATCGAGGCAGAATGCCCCAAAGACAGCGGTTTGAGAGCCAAGCCTCCCCACGGGCCTTGGTCCAGTTCATACGAGCCCAAAGCCTGAGGTATCGAGCCCTGGGTTCCATTAGCAGTACAACCCTAGGCATGCCAGCTAACCACCATAGATCTTCATTTCCTCATAAAGCAATATAGATGATAACACCATCCCAAGACAATTGTGAGTTTGTAAACCTTAATGTGCTAAAGACGTGGGAGTTGTCATTATTAGGCAGTCCACCCCAGAGACTGACAGTACCTCCATAGAACCTCCATTTATTTGTATTGATGCACATACGTAGGGAGGCGTATATAATCCCCACATCCATATGCACGCCGTTCATCCTGAAGTCATTGTCTTCACAGCATAAAACTGATTTTGTTTTCTTTGAGAAAAGCCAAGGAGACGCTAAGTGCGTACGTAACATATGGAGGACTCGGAGGAGTGCGATGTATCTAGAATCCATTGTTCTTTTCTTTTTGACAAGCTGAATAATCCATTCAATATTTTCCAAAGGCTAAATGAAGCCTTAAAAAGTGTAATTCACAATTGGAGGATAGGAATGGGTAAGTGCTTACATCTTGAGCGTGCACCTTCTTGATGTATCTTGAGAAGGAAATGCTCAGGCCCCAGCTTGCCTTGGGAGATGGGTGGTGTGTGGGGAGCTCCTTTGTGTTCTGCCGTACATTAAGCACACACCTTTGCATTTCTGCCTCTTTATGTGGTCCCATTGATACATAATGAACAGCAATCTATTTTACTTCCAAGTTTCTGCTGACAAACAGAATACCTACAAAGCTGTTGCATATTTGAATAATCATGAGTTTATTTTGGAGGAAGACTGATGGATTTTTTTTTCCTCTTCCCGGAATTCTAGTTCTGCATTCTCTCCCTAGACCCTCTGGTGGATGCCGTTTGTTGTTCTGTTTTTGGTTTTGTTTTTTTTTAAAGAAAATATATTTATTCAGAATTTCATTTTGATTTAATAGAAAAATGGCCATTGCTGCGGCCACGTGGAATACTCATTTTTCTCTCATGCAAACATGTGCCACATTAATGCCACAGCCTCTGCTTTCCTCCAGCATTCTTTGAGGACAAGGAGGGAAACAAAACCTTGTCTGAGATTAATTTCTGGCTCATGATTTCCTTTTAAAATGGCTGTTTTTCATTGCCATTTAAAGAGGGCCTTGTGATCAATTCCCCTTCCCAGCATGCACGACTGAGCAAAGGTGTTCTAGCGTGTCGGCTCCACGCATGTAAAGTAATTGAACCCCAAAGGAAATGGAGCAGAAATTCTTTGTTGTCAGTGTACCTTTCCTTCCTTCCTCCTTGTTGTTTCTCTTTTCCTTTTCTTTCTTTCTTCCTCCCTTTCTTTCTTTCTTCTCACCAAAGCTTTTCTGAAAATGTGACTTAGAAATACAAATGATTTGGAAACCCAAGTAGAGTAATTGAACCCCAAAGGAAATAGGACAGAAATTATTTATGTTTTGAGCTGTGCTTTTCCTTCCTTTCTTCTTTCTTTCTTTCATTCTTTTTCTTTCTCATTCCCTCCCTTCTTTCTTCCTTTCTGCTCACCAGAGCTTTTTCAAAAATGTGCTTAGAAATGCAAATGATTTGGGAAACCCAAGAGGCCTCTTTTTTTTCCAACATGGACCAATAAGGACCTTTGTTTGTGTCTTTCAGGTCGGGCTAATTGAAGACTTTCTATACCAATTAGAGGATAGTTTCTTAAAAACCAAAAAATTGAGAACAGCCAGGAGGCAAAAAATGAAAATGAAGCGGCTTCAGAACATGCAGCAGTGCTAGTCACTGGAGACACGGAGCCCCCTTTCCCCTTCCCCCCCCTCCCCAACCCACCAACCACAACCTCCCCAAGGAAGAGGTGCAGACATCCAGGCAGGCAGAGTTTGACAGCTGGGACGACAAAGGCCTGCCTTCGGATGAATGAGGCGGCTCTTCCCTCTGGTTCGTCTCGAGCAAGGAGATTCTACACTTCATTAGTCTCAGCTGGCAGAAATAAATGTTCTCAGAAAGTTTGACTTGGTTCTTGTTCACATCCGTCTTATTTATTTAAATAGCATAGAGAATAACCATGAGCAAAGCTCACTCACCCATTGTGCCCTTTCTAGAGTATAGTGGGCTTTCCCCAATGTGCACACAAGGCCCTGCTAGTCCCACAGAGTTAATCATCAAGATTCATTCACATTAGCACATAGGATCACATATTCAGAGCTGGAAGGACCTTAAAGGCCATTGAGTCTATGCTCTCCTCTCCCTCCATTTTACTGATGTGAAAACTGAGTCGCATCGAGGTTAAGCACGCTAGCTAGCTTTTGAATAACATTTTAGGTTTGCAAATGCCTTTGTGTATAGCATCTCCCAAAGAGTCACACAGCTGGTAACTGTATAAAGTAGGATCTGATCATGGGGTTTTTTAATGGGACTTCCAATAGTGCTCTCTCTATTATATCACACTGCCCTTCTCTTCATATATGAAGAAACAGCATAGACGTAAATTTAAAATCATATCAACAATCATGACAGGCTGTGGGGTAGGCAGCTAGAGCCAACCTCAAAGCCAGGGAAGACCTGGATCAAAAGTTCTGCCTCTGAAACGTGCTGTCTGGAAGACACAAATCATTTCGCTTCTCACTGCTCTAGAGTCCAGACCCTTCTCTAAGGTGGTGAGTTTCAGAGAAGGTGCCAGCTTGCATCACTGGAGGAAACTTCCCCACCTCCAATTTCTCATACCGATGAAATCCCAGGTCCAGGTCATCCATCAATGACCACATGAAGGCAGCATGGCATCACTAAAAGAACACAGGGCTTAGCACCAGGAAGACTTGAGATACACACACACACACACATATATACATATACACACATATACACATACATACATGTGCATATATATATATATATACGTACATATATAGGAATATTTTCCCCAATTACATTTTCAAACAATTTTAAACATTTTCTTAAAGTTTTGAGTTTCAAATTCTACCCCAGTATAGATTATACATGTGTGATCATGTAAAACATTGCTTTATCAGTCATTTTGTGCAAGAAAATGTATTTTTAAAATAAAAGGAAGAAAGTGAAAATAGCATGCTTCAGTCTGCATTCAAACAATGTCAGTTCTTCCTCTGGAAGCAGATAGCATGCATTACTGAGTCCTTTGGAATTGTCTTGGGTCATTGTGTTGCTAAGAAGAGTTAAGTCATTCACAGTTCTCTATCATATAATATTGTTGTTACTGTGTACAATGTTCCCCTCGTTCTGCTCACTTCAGTATGCATCAGTTCATATAAGCCTTCCCAGGTTTTTCTGAAACCAACTCGCTTGTCATTTCTTATAGCACAATAATATTCCATCACAATTATATACCATAGCTTGTTTAGCTGTTCCCCAATTGATGGGCATCCTCTCTACTTCCAATCCTTAGCCACCACAAAAAGAGCTGCTATAAATATTTTTTGTACATATACGTCCTTTTACCTTTTTACCTTTTCCCTTTTTTTGGATGTCTTTAGGATATAGACCTAACAGTGATATTGCTGGATCAAAGAGTATGCACAGTTTTATAGCCCTGTGGACATGGCTCCAAATTAGGATGCAACCATTCGGTCTTCTCAGCCATATCCCCCAGCTTCCAACAAACATACACATATTTGAGGAGATGGCAGGTCACAAATTATTAATAAGATTTAGAATTAGAAGAACCCTTAATGAATCTGTAGCCAAGACTCCAGATCTCAGCTTCTTCATCTGTAAAGTGAAGGGGTTGACCTAAATGATGTCTTAAGGCCCCTTCCAGCTCTAAACACAAAAGCCAAAGAGAACATCTAAACCAAGGGTGGGTAACCTGACAAACTAATCTCCTTATGTTAAAGCTGAAGAAACTAAGGTTCAGGGGAGAATTGCCCAAAGTCTTCATAGAATTGTAAATTTAGAGCTGGGAGAAACCTTGGCGGTCATCTAGCCCAAACTCTTCATTTCAAGATAAGAAAACTGAGGCTGAGAGGGATTTGCCCACTGTCACACAGCTAGTAAGTGGCAGAGCCAAGATTCAGACTCAAACCCATATCCAAATCCAGTAATCTTTTCACTGTACTATGCCAGTAGGTAACAGAAATGGTGCTGGTAAAAAACTAAACTATAACTAAATGGAAATGACTCAGTTATAGACATGAATAACTTTTCAAGGCCAGGAAGACAACCATCAAAATTCATTTGGGAAAGGATAAGTGATATCCTGGAAGGTGACAACAGTAAAATAGAGAATTGGGACATTAATGACATATTGAGCAAAGACAATGTTGGAATACCACTATATAATGACATTGTGCACAAAAATGCACAGGGAGGGAAGATAAAAAGAGAGAAGTTGATCACTGGTCTGCCTAGGTTCTGTCCCTGCCTCTGCTACTAATTGTGAGATCTTGGGTAAGTCAGTTCATTTCTGTGAGTCTCAGACACTTCATGTGTAAAGAGAAATAATTAGACTAGATGATTCCTAAAGTCCCTTCTTGCTCTAACAAATGTTCTCTAATTATCTGGCTCCTCAGGGAGTTAATGAGTAGACAAAAGAATAAAAGTGCCCAATTTATTCCACTATATAGGGCTTGCAAAAATGTCTTCCTGCCCTCAGGATCCACATACCAGCAGACAACTTCTTTAGCGGCAAATCCTCTTTAATCCCAGCAGATGGCTAGCCTCTGAGGGACTAAGAGATTCCAGGGAATGTGAGTCCCAGAGGTAGGGAGTAAGGGGTGATGATGTCAACTCTTGTGTGGCAAGGGCAGAGCACACTTTTTCACTTCAAAAGTGTCTGCATGACCAAAGGTTGCCGACAGATCCTGACAGGTCGCTGCCATGACCAAATTCCACTACAACAAAATACCTTGGACAGTTCTTTGGGCTTTGTTACAATGGGCTTGTTGCCCTACATTCAGAAGAACTGGATTTCCTAGGAACTGCTGTTCTCTGGGTGGCAAGTTGACCTCTTATTATTGAACTCAAATATATATTCTTAAAAGAAAATGGAGGTAGGAGAAGGAAGTAAGAGTGTGGAATATTGCATGTACTGTCAGACTTGGTGGTTGGTTGTGCCATTTAAACCATTTTGTTCCTCTTTTTTTATTTGTTCCAAGGAATGGCTCTCTGGGATTGAGACTGGAAAGGGCTATATTTGGAAAAGGAGGTGATATAAAAACAAAATGTATCAAAAAAAACCTGTTTAATAAAATAATAGAAATTTTAAAGAAGAGTTCAGCAAAGAGGAGTAGTACCAGATTTTTCTCCCCATCAATAGGTTTTTAATTACATGTATGTAATTTTATTATGTGGTTTTTAAATTTTACAGATCATCCTATGTAAAACTAAATAATACATTTTTTATCTTTTTTTGAAGAAAGAAAAACTGTTGAGCATAACCATTGTTAGTCATAGCAAACAGAAGATTTTAATTGACTCTTTGATGTTCCCCTGAAATCAGACCTACATTATACCTCATCTTAGCAATTGTTTGTGCCCAAGTGGCTTCCAGAAAACAATTTGTTTTTCCCCTTTGATTTTCTTTCTGAGCTAAGGATGCTAGAGTTAAATTGCTTCTTTCTTCCCCCTGAGTGAGAACTGTGGGCCACCTGAGTAAGTCACCTACTGTTATTGCTATCTTTTGAAATATTAATGATTTCTCTTAGATCTATAAAGATGATCTCTTTCTTCCCTGCTGTAGCACCAGCTTTAGGAATAAAAAAATGGTATCTACTTTGGATTTTGTATCTCAGAGTTTACTTCTCTTCTCTTGTGGAATTCCTAGGTGTTAGAGGAATGATTTTGGTTTTAGACATTGGTTTCAGGATCTCAGAGCTGTCTGTCCATTTACAAAGACATTGCCTAAAAGGCCTGTTGACATTCAAAGGCTGTCAAATGGCCTTATCTGTTCTTTGAAAAATTAGCGCTGCCTCATCTCACAATGCCTGAAGGTGATATTTGGAAATGGCATTTTTTTTTCATCATTATGAGCAATTTTTCCAAAATGAAATGCTGGGCATATGGTTTTGCCCTGGTTTAGGGGAGCAGTCAGAATGATGTATAATGCAAACCAACAAACAAACCAAGAAACAAAGCAGGCCTTTAGGAAGAACATTGCTCATAATGATAGCTTATATTGCTTTATTTTATAAAGCCTCTTGGCATGTGTTATTGAATGTTCACACCAGCCAGGTATTATAGATATTTCTCTATTCCCATTTTACAGATGAGGAAAACAGGAACCAGAAATGTTTAGTGACTTGCTCAAATTCACATGCGTAGTAACAGAGCTGAGAGCTGAACAGCTCTTTTTTGTTCAAGGATCAGCCAAGAGGCAGCCTAGTTCGAATCCCATTTCTGATGCTTATTGGTTATGAAACTTTGGCAAGTCACTGTTCTCTACCTGCCTCCAGCAACTCACCAGGTCTGATCTACTCAGTGATAGATGGGTTATGATTTGCATAACACCTGTAAAAGAAACAAAGGGAAATATTTTTATAATAAGTTTATTTATTTTTAGTATTCAACATTCACTTCCATAAGTTTTAAATTTTCTCTCCCTCCCTCTTCTGTCCCCTCCCCCAGATGGCATGCAATCTGACATAGGCTCTACATATACATTCCTATTAAACATATTTTCACATTAATCATGTTGTATAGAAGAATTAGAACAAATGAGAGGAATGATGAGAAAGAAAAAAAAAAAGAAAATAGTCTGCTTCGCTCTGCACTCAGGCCCCATATTTCTTTCTCCGGATGTGGATGGCATTTTCCATTAGGAGTCTTTTGGAATTGTTTTAGGTCCTTGCATTGCTGAGAAGGGCTAAGTCTATCAAAATCAGTCATCGCACACTGTGGCTGTTACTGTGTAAAATGTTCTGGTTCTGCTCACTTCACTCAGAATCAGTTCATATAATTCAAAGGGAAATATTTAAATATGAAAAACTAACAGGTAAATGGGGAAGGCATGAGGTCCACGAAGGGAAGGAAGGAGGGTTGGAGGGACTTGCCATTTCAAGAGATTCCCTACATTGATGAAACCACAGATCTATCCCATAGTCCCCAAAGGGGGAGCCCTCAATATGAAGAACTCTGCTACTTTGTGTCTTGGGCAAGCTTCTTTTCCTCTTGGGGTCTCAGTTTCCTCATCTGTGATTGTCTCTAAAGTTCCTTTTAGCTCTAACACTCTGTGACTTTGTAGTGAAGGATAACCATCTACCTGGCATTTTGGTTATGTAATTTTTCAATTACACTGAAAGAAAAAGGAAAAAAAAAGCTTCCATCAAGGTGATTTTTTTTAGAGCATTGGTTATTTCCTCCCCAGCAATATTTATTTTTAACTTGCTTAGTACAAGTAAAATCTCATTATGGGTCTTGTCTCTGACTCTTCCTAGACTGGCTGGTGGTGGAGTAGGCAAGGATTAAGCCCTTGGTGGGGAGAGAGGTCTCAGACCTTTATCTCCCCACCGAGGCCCAGAAATGTGGCTCATGAGTGCATGGCCAAGCTGTTAATTCTGTCTCTGTTGCAGACACAATGGTGTCAAACATTAGTTTTGCTTGTAGTTGAAGGAGATTGGAGATGACGATGACCTTGTGTATTTTAGAAGGTCAGAAAAATAAGCTACCAGAGGTAAGAGAACAAGGTCCAGACCAGGAGTTTCCAGAAGCCAGTCAGTAAGAAACAAAATACTCAGGGATATGATTGATCCAGCCTAGCAGTAGAGACATAGGTTCATTTGCCATGCAGAAGTTGCTGTAAGTTTGAGACCACCCACTTTCCCCAGGGACCAAAGTCCCCAAATAGGGCAGATTGTACATTGTATTTCAATGCTTGCTATGTCTACTCAGGAAATTTAGCAGTTAGGTGGTGTAGTAGAGAGAACACTGAACCTAGAGTCAGGGGACTTGAGTTCAAATGTGGCCTCAGACAACTAGTAGTATGACCCTAAGCAAGTCATTTATCCTCTGTCTGCCTCATTTTTCTCCTCTGTAAAATGAGGATAATAAAATCTCCCAAAGTTGTCATGAGGATAAAATGAGATAGTATTTGTGAAGTGCAAATCTCATTAATTTGGGATATATGTTAATATCAAATATTCATTATTTGGTATTAAATATCTGAAGCAATATTTAATAAAAATTTAAAAGCTAAACAAAAAAATCCAATTGTAACCAATTCCGTGGAACATCCAAATTATTTGTTGTACTCAAATGGAGGTCAGCAAACCACTGCCTACACTGGTGTCAGCACCTTTGAGCTAAAAATGGTTTTTCCCTTTTTTAATGATGTTTTATAATGAATATCAGCAGTTCCCAACCAATGAGGTAATTCCTGTCTGCTAGCAGAGATGCCTCCTTAGCTCAGGCTCTTATCACATCTCTCCTGGGGTATCATAAATAGCCCCTGAAATGGTCCCTCAGTTTCTCATGTGCCTGCAATTCATACTCCATAGAACCACCAAAATCATCTTCCCAAAGCCCAGATCTGATCATGTCACTGTCCTGTCAACAATATCCAGTGACTCCTTATGGCCACATCTTCAGCTTGGCTTTTAAAGGTCTCTAGGATCTGGCTGAGTGTTTCTCTGTTGAGACATTGAGAGCGCGAATCTTTTACAAATTCAACTGCCCTAGATAAATAGACTCCAGTCACCTTGGAACAGAACAAGCATTGGTTGGTCAGATACAGTCAAACGCAGGGGCTGGAAGAATTTCATTGGTGTCAGGGGCTGCAATCACTCTAGTTATCTCTATCTGCAAATTACCCCACCTCTACTCCCAGAAGAAGGAGCCCAGACTAACCACCCTCTGTAACATTTGAGGTGGGGAGAAAAGCAAGGAAGAAAAGAAAGAAAGAAAGAAAGAAAGAAAGAAAGAAAGAAAGAAAGAAAGAAAGAAAGAAAGAAAGAAAGAAAGAAAGAAAGAAAGAAGAAGGAGGGAAGGCAGGCAGGAAGTCAGTCAGAAAAGAAAGAAAGAAAGAAAAAGAAATAAAGAAAGAAAGAAAGAAAGAAAGAAAGAAAGAAAGAAAGAAAGAAAGAAAGAAAGAAAGGAAGGAAGGAAGAAAGAAAGAAACAAGAAAGATGGAAGAAAGAAAAACAGAGGAAAGAGAAAGGAAGGAAGGAGGGAGGGAGGGAAAGAGTAAGAAGGAAGGAGGGAAAGGGAAGGGAGGGAGAAAGGAAGAAAGAAGCCCGTATTAAGCATCTGCTAGGTACCAGGCACTGTGCTAAATACTTTACAAATATCTGATCCTCACAGCAGTCCTGGGAGGTAGTTGCTATTATTGTCTTCTTTTTTAAAGCTGGGGAAACTGAGGCAAACAGTAGCTGTTTTTCGTTGTTGTTTAGCTTGGCTGGTTGGTTGTTTTTGTTTAAAGTGACTTATCCAGGGCCACCCAGCTGGTGTCGGCAGCCGGATTTGAACTCAGGGGTTCCTGACTCCAAGTCCAGCCTTCCATCTACTATACCACCTAGCTACCTGAGGGAGATGGAAAGCTTTCCTCTACTTGATGGCAGAATAAAAGTAGCTGGGGCTAAAAGTTATGCTTTATAGGCAAATATACCAGAATTTAAAGTCAAATGTGGAGTGTTGCCTTCTAGGTAATCCACTTGAGAGATCATATGCACATTCTAAAAATGATTTGAACCATGCTCAAAACTTATTCCTATAGACCTTCCCTCCAGGAATAGTCTCTAGAGCCCAAGTACCATCTTCTTAACCTCCTTAGTAATGGCAATTTTACTTGGAATTTAATTTGGAAGTGGGGTTGGATATTTCTGGGAAATAGCCAAAAGTCAGTCAAAGTGTATTGATGGGGGGCAGCTAGAAGGTGCAGTGGATAGAATGCCAGATCCAGAGTCAGGAAGACCTAAGATTGATTCCAGTCTCAGACGCTTAGTAGCTGTGTGACCCTGGGCTAGTCCTTCCCTGGCGCTAAACCTCAGTTTCCGCATCTGTAAAATAAGGTTCCCTGCAGCTCTAAAAATTCCATAACTCTGTAGACAGGAAGGCCAGAATCTCAGAGCGGTAAGGGACCTTGCCTGCCATCTAGGCCAATCCATACCCCCAAAGAATCCCCACTGCAACATAATGTCAGAGAAAGCACTTATTATACAGAATTGCTTTTGTAGAAAATTCATTTTCACCCTATCAGCCAAGCAGCGCCACTATGGGCCATCCAACAGGGCCCAGAAATAGTTTTGTTAGACAGGACCTTTTGATGGAAGGCTGCTTGCTATGATGAGGTTCTGCCTCTATTTACAAATAATGCAGCGACTTGTCAAGATACCCAATGCTAGAGACTCCTTATCTCCTCCCGCTGGAACCCTCTGAGGTTTCCTTCCTTATAACTTTCACCTCCAGTTATTTTCCTTTGTTCCTCTCATGTCCTCACAGGACACCACCCAGTGAAATATGATTTTATTACGGACCTAAAACCCTTAAATCAAAGGGTATTGAAAGTTGAGAGACCACTGGCAGGGCCAGATCTGGATGAATAGCAGCATTGAAACATCAGAACTGTGTGTTGGGCTAGATATATCATCATCTGCCCAATGGCTCCCGGGGCTCTTGGGACATTGCTACAAAGGCCTATTGTCCTGGGCTGACAGGAAGGCAGTGGATTCTTAAGATAGAATGTTATGACACCTGGAGGCACCCACCTATTTTTGACAAGCCATCAGGAGGAGGAAAGATCTGAAAAATGGGGCAGCTCCAAATTGTTGCAATGGCAAATATATTCTATGTGCTCACTAATCAACAGAAGCCTGACATGGGATTCTGACCCCACCGGAAAATCAAAGCATAAAATCATCGCACAAGAACATTGTATCATAAAGACCATGGAGATGTGGAAATTAAATATTAAGCAGGCATTCTGGGTGTGATCTATTTATCCAGGGTTAATACAGTATTAATTAATATGCACTGAATAAATCATGCCAGTAAGTGGGCTCAAAGCTTTTATTTTGTCAAAGACAAAGGAAAACCTATCTCTTTTTCCTTAAGAGCACATAGTGTTCCCCAGCTATTTCTCCACCCGGAGTCCCTGTGTGGCTCAATATTACCATTGTTACAATATCACTGCTGTTTGGCTGGTGAAGTACTGCTGTTAGTGCTAATAAGAGCATCTGGGTAGCACAGTGGATTGACTTTGAGGCCTGGGGTCAGGAAGATCTGAGTTCAGACCCAGCCTCAGACACTTACTGTGTGACCCTGGGCAAGTCACTTAACCCTGTTTACCTCCATTTCTTCATCTGTAAAACGAGCTGGAGAAGGAGATGGCAAACCGCTCCAGTATCTTTGCCAAGAAAATCCCGATGAAGAATCAGACACGACTGAAAAATGGCAGAACAACAGAGGTCTCTTTGAAAAACCCCATGCACTAAGACACAGCTAGAGCCTGCTCTGAAAGCATAGAGGTTTCTAAATAATGACGACAAGATTCCCGTCGATACTAATATGCAGTTGGAGCCATGCGTCCATCGGTGTGGATGCTCAAGCACTAGAACGAGACTCAGAGGGCCAGGGTTCAGATCCTACCTTGGCTCTGTCATGTATTATTTTATAAAGCCTCGGACAAATCCCTTAATCTCTACGGACCCCGGTTTCTTCATCTGTTAAAATAAAAGGAGATTGGACTAGATGGTTAACAAGATCTAAATCCTATATGCAATAATTAATTCAATTCAATAAATATTTCTTAAGGGCCTACTATGTGCCATGTGCCAGGCACTGTGCTACACACTGGGGATACAAATACCAGCAAAAAGACAGTCCCTGCCTTCGAGGAGTTTACGATCTAATAGAGGGAGACAGTACACAAAAGGTCGGGGAGGGGACAGAGAAATGAGGGAGGGTCTTGCTCCACAGAGTTGAAACCAAACAGAGCTGCAGATGGAGAGTGGAATGAGCTGGAAGTCCAATTCCTGCTCCCCATAATGGAAGACTTTGGGAGTAGTTTAGGACTCCGCCGTCTAATTGGAAAGCAAATTTGGATCTAGAAGGGAACCTTGAGGCCAACTGGTTAAATCATCTCATTTTACAGCTGAGGAAATGAGAGTCAGGTAGGTTAAGTGGCTCGAGGCCCAAGGTCCCACGACTAGTAAGTGGTCGGTCAGGACTCCGACCTGGGTCTTCTTGGCTCACCCAATCCAACACCCTTTCTGCGGTGTCATCCTTCCTCCTCAGAGGAATGATACCTTCCTCAATGCAGGTTGAAGCTCTTCCACACGTTCCCATTCTGTAGGATTTTCATTCTTCTGTGAATGCTTCACAAAGCATCCGTGCATTGCTTTACCCTGGATATATTCTGTTCTTTCTTTTCCTATTCTGAGAGTAACCATGTAGCACACAAGATGTTCCTTCAGCATCTCTCATGCTCGCGCCACCTCTTCTGGTCAGATCTGTTCTGGAATGTGTCTTTTAAACTACTTCTCCTACATAAGTTGATTCTTCAATGGAACTGTGACCTCTCCACTGTGGATGTTCTCTTCAGTGGTGCAGGTAGCAACCCATACCTTCTCATCCAGAGTGACATTTGTCTATGTCCTATAAATCTTCCACAGACAGTCCCCCAAGACTCCTCTTCAAGACCTTTTGCCGTTGAATGAATGCCAGTGGGGCACATGAATTGTCCATCATCTATAAAGAGGTAGCTTGATGTAGTGGATAGGACACTGGACTTGGACCTAGTAAGATCTGGGTTCAAGTCCTGGCTCAGTCACTTGCTGTCCATGGACAAATCACTGAACTTCTCCATGCCTCAGTTTCCTCAAAGGCCTCCAAGGTCCTTTCTAGCTCTAAATTTATGAGCCTAGGATCCTATCCCTCATTGTCACTGCATGAACCACTCAACATCCGTCTCTGCTTTTCTGGTCATGCTCCTCTCTGAGGATATGCCTCCCTTCTGCGCCATTCTTCACTGATAATACACGCAGCCTCCTTATACAGGAAAGCTAACAGCAGAAAGAATTCTTGTTGTCCAGACCATGATATGCAGTTGGATGGACAACTCATCAGCATGATCCATCAACACACACCTCTTTGACAGATGTCACAGATAGACAATGAATGAGACCCAGAATTGGACAAGAGGAAGAGTGGAGTAGGTTGGCTCTGGGGAATTTGTTCTTGTTCAGTCATTTCAGTCACGTCCAACTTTTCATGATTCCTTTTGGTGTTTTCTTGGTGAAGACACTGGAGTGGTTTGCCATTCCTTCTCCAATCCATTTTATAGATGAGTAAACTGAGGCAAACAGGGTTAAGTGACTTTCCCAGAGTCACACTGCTAGTAAGTGTCTGAGGAGGTATCTGAACTCAGGAAGTTGAATCTTCCTCACTTTAGGCTCAATGCTCTGTTAGCTGCCCCCTGAGAAATTATATAGTACCATTAAGGATAGGAAGCTTCTCCCTGAGATAAAGCCCCTTCTGTTTAACAGTACTCTTCTCATAATGATGCATGGCTTGCTGATAGGGCTTTTGATTCCAAGTCAAGTGTTCTCAAGATTGCACCATGCTGGTCATCAGATTCTGCTTTCGCATAAAAGTTTATAGGGTCATAGATCTAGCATCGGAAGGGACCTCAAAAACCATCACCCAACCATCGTATTTTACATGTAAGAGGGGTGTCTCACACCCCCAATCCCAATTAATGTAACTAACAAGATATCTTACTCCCAGCACCTTTATCAAGTAAGAACTCCCTTCCACCCTTAGATTTAAATTCAGAATCAATCAATCACATGAAAGTATAAATGAGGTGTGGGGAAAGTCTTTAATCAATTTGATAGAAAGGATATACTTTGAGCCACAGGAAATAGGTTAGGATTGATTGGAAGAATTAGACATACCTCAGGGTCCATGAATATCAGAGAAGACACTCAGCCAGTGAAGCAGGGGAGGGACAGATCCAGTCTCTCTTCCCCTCCCCCACTTTGAACAGAGATGATCTTATGTACTTGAGAAGGTGGGGCTTGCCATCATGGCCCTCAGTAGCAACGTTTCTCCAGCGTCAGTGACTGATGGCCCTGTCTGCATTGGGAACTGAGAGATAGAATGAAGATAAATTAGATGCCCTGAAGAAAGGTAGCTTACAACTCTAACGGGCACTGGTCTTGGGCACTCAGTAGAGAAACACCTCTAAGGGCCTCTTCTTGAGGATTCCATGAAGGCCAAATATCCAATAATCTTCCAATAATCGAAAGCTGTGAGTCGACCCTTTGGCTGCATGAGTTCTCTTATTTTAAAGGTCACCCTACATAAGAACCTTGTGAGTCTGGGGGTAAGCCCCAGCTTGAAAAAATATTTATACCGAGTGTTCTTATTATATCACCTCAATAAATACACCTTTCTAATTAGCTCTTGCTAGCTAATTAGTAATGAATGGAGAGTACATTGTGTGGGAGCTCATGAATGACAGGACTTAGAAATACCCCCAGCCCTTCAGGATTATTCCTAGAACCAAGGGAAGAAGGACTCAGTTGTTCTTTGGAGACAACGTAGCGGTGTAAATGGGGTCTGGGAGAGTGAGTAGGGGAGAGGGGCTATATACAGTCAGGGAAACTAAAGCCCAGAGAAGTCAAGCAACTCACCATAGGTGACAAAGACAATAAGAGTCAGAGGAGCTGGGTTCAAATCCAGCCCTTCTGTCTCCTGGGTCTGTGCTCTTTCTGCTGTCCCTCAAAACCACTTATTTGTGGGCTTTCCCTCAGCTGCAGTCTGGTTAATCACAGTTTTGTTGGAGGTAGATTTTAGCTTAATTCTGGATCATTCTCTCTTTTTTAATAGGAATCAATAACAATAGGAAATTGAGGCTGCCATGTCTACTACATTAACAATAGCCTGATAATTAGGGACTTTGTGGTCTGTTCCTTCACTGCCCATGACTGTGATCTTGGGAACATCAAGAGGAGCCTCAGAATGTCAGCCACCCTGGCGTCATCAGCACAGGAAAGAGAAGAATTTCCGTCTTCCTCTTGCAGGAATGTTGGGAAAGTAAATAAATGTGGAATCCCCAAAACCAGAGGTGGAAGAGATTCCAGCAGTTCCCTGAGCACTGACTCCCTGCTTCTGACACACATTGGCTGTGTGACCATTGCCAAGTCACTTGGGGCAGCTAGGTGGCTCCATGGATCGAGCAAGGGACTTGGAATTCAGAGAGACCTGAGTTCAAATCCTATTCCAGACACTTACTAGCTATGGTGACCCTGGGCAAGTCACTTAACTTCCTTGCTCCTCAATTTCCTTATCTGTAAATTGGGGGTAATAGTAGCATCTCTCTCACATGGCTGCTGAAGGTCAAATGACATAATATCTGTAAAGCACTTTGCAAGCCTTACGATGCTATATATAAATGCTAGTTATTACTATTATCTGCTCCAAACTACACCCCAAAAATAACCCCCATTGAAACATACCCAGCAAGTCGTAATCCAGTTTATGTTGGATCCAATGAGATCTTGACCTCTTGAATCAGCTTGTGCCACTTTTAGAAAGTCCTGAGTATTAGGAAATTTTTCCTGACCTCCGTCGCAAATTGTCTTCTGTGCACCCATGACTCCTGGTTCTCTCCTCTGGGACCAGGCAGAATAAGTCCAAGCCCCCTTCCAAGTGACAGCCCCATCAGATAGTAAAAGAGAGAAGTAGTGTGCCATATTTAAGTCAGGGCAAGGGGTGACTCTGTGTGGAAAAAAAAAAGCAATTTTCAAAAAGAAAAAATGAAAATTGAAAAATTACAATAAGAATTTGATTGAAAAAAAAATTATATACTGTTTGAATAATGAGGAGAGTGAAAACATACCATTCTCCCTTTTCCCCCTTTATTAATGAATCAAAATTCACACAGATGCAATTGTTAAAAATATATAAGAACCTCTTAAGTGTAATTCCCATTTTTACCTGTCACTCTCCTTTTATAAAATGGGCATTTACATTAAAATAGTATCACATAAAAATGGAATTTCACTATATTCAAGTTCTTGAAAATCATGAGGCCCTCTGGAAAAATCAGACATAATATGGTTTTGCCCATAGATATTTTAAATGAAAGAAAATGCGAAATATCAATGGATAGAATGTAAAATATGTTCCAGGTAAGGAGACTGAGCAAGCAGCTGAAACGGAGATACTCTTCACTATGGCCAGTGGGATCCCAGAGCCAATGTGGGAGGAGGGCAGCATCTAAACCCGCTAGTGTCAAATTCCCCCCAGCAAAGAGGAACAGCTAGTGCTTCCACATCCAAGACTTAAAAAATTACTTGGGGCACTAACCAGCAAAGGGACTTGTTTATATTTTATCTATTTGTGAAGTTTGCCCAGCCCCTTGCAAATATTACCTCTTAACAAAGCTTGGAGGGAAGTGCTATTATTATCCCCGTTTTACAGATAAAAAAATGGAGGCCCACACGGGTGAAGCAACTTGATGGATTTGCCTAGGGAGCATAGCTCGGAAGTGTCTGGGGTGACACCTGAACCCGGATCTTCTGACTCCAATTCCAGTGTTCCAGCCACCCCACCCCTGGCTGTCCTAAAGGACTTGCCAAGGGTGACAGAAAAGCAGGATCCAACTTTCCTAACTCCAGGGGAGGCCCTCTATCCACTTCATCACATTCCCTCTCGCAGTGAGACTTGGGGAAGCGAAAACGCTAGTGGACAAGCTGGGAGCGATTCATCAAGCAGGAATCATAATGTCATGAACAGAACTGCCGGTATGCCCAAATCTTTTTTTTTTTCAAAAGACAGACACGAGGAAAGAGTGATGGGAGAGAGATGAGAACAAAATCACATCGATAACGGAAGGGGGAAATATCCTCTCCAAGGGGAGGTGGGAAGAAAAATGGGACTCACCGAAGAATCAGAAAAGGGTGTGCAGAACAAAGTCACATTTATCACCTCGCTGTATGTCACTTTCAAATCCATACTTTTCAAGGGGGGAGAAAAGAAGGCATTGAAATTAAAAGGTTTGAAGATGTTGTAAAAGTGGGATTTGGTGCTCAATGGCTTTTGAATGGAATTTTTTCCCCTTCAGAATGTTTATGTATCTCTGTTTTACACGCACACACATGCACACACACACATACACACACACACTTCTCTGCACATGCTTGCTCCTTCTGCACACACACAACCTTGCACGTATTTGCTACCTCCACCTACAAAATCACGTACAAAATCATCAAAATGTATAGAACACACGCACGCATGCACGCACATACACACACTCACACACGCACACAATTTCCTCCCTCTACCTCCACCACTCCCCAAGAAAATTTCAAAAGAGGGAAAAATCCCGGAAAAACAAAAGGCATTAACAGGCAAGTTCTGGGCCACATCTGGAACCAGCTCTTCATGTTCCCCTTCTTCCAAGGAGGGTGAATAGCTAGAGGGAGCAGTGACTAAGCTTGGCTCACTGGTCTCTACCGACATTTAATAACACAGAGACATTAGTGCCTGAGTGACTTAGTGAATAGAACACTAAACTTGGCCTAAGTCTGAATCTCGTCTCAGACACTTACCTGTCTGTGTAACGTTGGACAAGTCCTGCTCTCAGCCTCAGTTTTCTCATCTGTAAAGTGGAGATGAAGTAGGAGCACCTACTTCACAGGATTGTTGTGAGGAGCATATGAGACCTCAAAGTATTGTAAAATATGTCAGTGTATTGTAGTGGTTAGAGAGCCAGCTCTGGAATGAATGTAGCAGCCCTTTTGGGTAGCATGATGGAAGGGTCCCTCCAAGAGGACCTATTTAAGCATCTGCTCAAAAGAACTGCATGGGTACAATCCCCACCCCCCAGGACATCTCTTCTTGCTGGCCTCAAGATGTAAGGAGAACTCTCTGAGTTCTAGAAGGTCAATGGGGGAGGGACTGCCCTGCCCCCCACCAATCAGCCCTCCAAGTGAATGACCTCATAGACAAGTTTTGATGGGATGGATGGGGCTCCTTCCTGCTTCTGTCTTCTTTCTTCCAGCACAGGGCCTTGTAAGATCTTGAAAGGTGCCTGATCTCTTCTCCTTCCTGGGCATCTGAGCATCAGCTGGATATCAGTTCCCAGAGCAATTACAGCAGCCCCAGTAGTGGCAAAGGCAACAGAGTAGATGCTTTTTTAAAAAAAGCCTGTTGGATTGAACTAAATTGAAGGCTATGCCATCAAAGCTTAAGCAGGTTCTATTCAGCTGAAACATCTTCAAGTACAAAGCCTCAGCTCCAGACCTCACCTGCTGTCCCAGATGCTCATCACCAGCAGGAATGGCCACTATCTAATGAGTCCTGTGGCCAAGATAAGCCACAACACAAAAGCTCTCAAAAAGAGCAATGGATAGAAGTTGCATAAGATTCAATTTAGTCTTAATAACAGAAAAAACTCCCTTACAATTAGAGCTGCCCAATAATTGGATGGTCTCCTTGGAGTTCTTCAAGCAAAGATTGGATAGATACTTGTTGGGATGTTCCAGTGGGGCTTCCTTTAGGGTATGGGTTGGACAAATGGCCACGGAGGTCCCTTCCCACTCTCAAATTCTGTAACTCTGAAAAAAAAAGCTGGGTGAAGGGCAAGGGACAGGACAATGAATTAGCTGCAAGATTGTCCAGCTAGGTGTCCAACTCTGATTCAGACATGAAATGAAATTATGAATGTAAGGTGCTTTCTAGACTTGAAAGAGCAATATCAAAGTTAGTTTTTATTGTCAATGTTATTAATGTTCACCCTCTAACAATGGAGCCAAAAGGAATGGAATGGATTCTCTCACACCATTGGAGTTGGGTTATATGGCTGAAGTCCTAGAAAGAAAGATAGGCTTCCCAAAGGGCCTCACTTACTTCTCATGAGTCATTTTTCCAATGGAAGAATCTAGTCAATGGATGCCAGAGTCCATCATTCATTCCTTTAATGAATATTTATTAAACACCTACTATCTGCTAGACCCTGGGGCTACAAAGACAGAAACAAAGCAGTCCTTGTCCTCAATGAGTTCTAGTGGGGGGTGGAAGAAGGGAAAACGAACCCAGCTAATATATATGCCAAGTAAATACAAGTTATTTGAGGGTAATACAGGGTCATTTATGGGAGGGGCAGCAGCAATTGGAGACAAGAAAGTAAGCTTCATGTAGGAGGTAGCACAGGAGCTGAGTCTTGAAGAAAGCTAGAGCTAATAGTAAGAAAAAATAATATTATAAAAAAAAATAAATATATAATGTATTTATAATACAAAATACATATAAATATATAATATATTTTACTCATAAAATGATGGTGATGAAGATGATGATGATGATGAAGATAAAGTAATGACGGTGATGATGATAATGAAGATAAAGATGATGATGATGAAGATGGTGATGATGATGAAAATAAAGTGATGACGATGATGATGATAATGAAGATAAAGATGATGATGATGAAGATGGTGATGATGATGATGACGAAGAAGATAAAGATGATGACGATGATAGTAGCTAGCATTTCTACAACATTTTAAGGTCCATAAAGTGCTTTATGGAAAGAATGTTTTCCAGGCATGAGGACAGCTTACGCAAAGACCCAGAGGCGGGAGACTGAATGTCAACAGGTAGATCTGTGTGAGTGGAATGCTAAGTGCATAAGGGGGAGTCTTATGAAATAAGTCTCAAAAGGTGCTTTTTCTTCTCTCAAGATTTGGCCACAGGCAGGATATGGAAGAGCTAGGATTTGAACCCAGGGCCTCTAACACCAACTCTAACAAGGCTACTGCGAGGGTCAAGTTAAGACGTCAGTGTCTGTTGAAGGTACAGTGCCTAGGGGCCTACCACTACCAGTTCCCTTAGCTATGTAAATCACAAACCTCAAAAGTTTTGTCTCCATGATCATGATCTCCCCCAAAGCCCCCAAAGACACAGGCACTACGTCCTGGGCCCTTTGGGTCAGATAGTTGAAAGGTGAGCTGAATTCCCCAAATGATTGTCATGGGCAGAAAGGTCAGGAGACAGAAGGGCCTTGAAAGTGGCGGGTCTAGGCCAAATGCTGGTTTATGAGGGTTAAAAAATTAAAATAGGAAAGAGAACAGCTGTAACCTCTTCCCATTTGAGTTTTTAATTCCAGGCCTGTGAAGAAGCATCCAAACAAGCTTCTGGATCATACTAGATGAAGAGCAGATGTATAGTCTTTAAGAAACAAGAATGGCCTCCATTCAGACCATTTCCTATTATGATTACCGTCATCATCCTGAGAGCAGTCACATCCTGCCTTTTCTTATTCTTCTCTCAATCCATCATGGGGAGACGTCAGAACGGGACTGCCTCGGAGCATTCAAGGAAAGACAGTCAATGCCCTGGACTCTGCTGACCTTTTCTACTTTCTCCATAATGTGACTGGGCAGTAGTCCCCTGTCGTACCCCCTTAACCATCTCATTAACCTTCATGGATGAGGTGGACCAGACAGACAATTTGCCCCCAGAATATGAAAAGGCGAAGAATGCCAGGCTGGGCTGCTTCTCCCCATGCCCCAAGCTCAGGGAGATCACTTCAGGTATAGCTCATTCCCACACCTAAGCCTGGAATAATAGGAAAAGACACAGGATGAGACAGGTCTTGCTCAGTTTTAAGGTGACATTTTTACAATTGTCTCTTGCCAGGCTTGATTTATGAAAAAAATAAACTCCGAGAAAAGTTTATTTTTTCTCCATAGTTTGATGACTTTTGTGAATCACAAGTCAATTTTTTTGGGTACATCTGTGACCCTACCTGCAAATGCAAGCTTTTAAGGACAGTGACTTTTTTTCTTTACACTAAGTACCTGGCACTTAATAGGCACATAATTGGTGCTTATTGAATTGATCAATCAGTCGATGAATAAAATGTTAAAGGAACTCCAGAGAAATAGCTAAGACACAAAGGTATCCTGGTGCATTAGAGCCCCAGAATGTGCATTCTGCAGGTTCAGGTTCTAGTCCTCACTTGTACTGCTCATTAGCCGCGAGACTTAGGGCAAGCCCATCTCTAGCCCTCATTTCTTCCTCCATGAAATGGAGGAACTAGACCAGATAGCCTTTTGGTAATCTTCCAACTGTAATATTCCATTATTTGGGGAATAGGGCACAATACTTTGACCTACATGAATTTACTAGTGTGAGAATTCCCTTCACTGATACAGAACCATGAATCAGAATCAGAATTGGAGGGTTAGTAGTGGGCATCTAATCCAACCCATCTCCAGAAAGCATCCCCACCATAATGTATCCTACAAAAAGTGACCTCGGCTCTGCTTGAAGACCTCCATGGTGGCCCATTATACTTCTAGATACTTCTGAAGTCAGACAACTGGCATATCAAAACAGTATCATTCCTGTTGCCTGGCATAGTGTTCTGTACTCACAATGCACAGGAAGTGCTTGGTACATGTTTATTGAACTGAACTCAGGCAGTATGATACAATCTAAAACGCATTGTATTTGCTTGGTTTTAGTGCTAATCTATGTGACCTTGGCCAAGTCATTCAATTCATCTGTGCCTCAGTTTCCTTATCTATAAAATGAGGGGTAGAATACTGGCATTAGAGTCAGGAAGACTTGAGTTCAAATCCCACCTTTGACATTCATTTAGCTGCATGACTCTGGGTAAGTCACTTAATATGTCTGAATCTCTTGTTTCCTCATCTATAACATGAGGGATCTGGACTAGACGGCCTTTAGGGTCCCTTCCAGATCCAAATCCATGACCCTATTTTCTTATGACAAAAAAGGTGTCCAGGGTTCACTCTAACTCTAAGATCCTTGAGAATAGGGATTGTCTCATTCTTATATTTGTATCCACAATGCCCAGCACAGTGCCTGGCACATAGCACTTCACTAATTCTTTTGATGATACATTAAATTAAATTAAGGTCCAAAATTAGGCAGGAGTTTAGAGGCTCAGGGGTTGGAATTTGAGGGTCATCTGTGAGAATGACTTCCGCTGAAAGTGCCATGAGGTGTAAGGTGAAAAGCTGTCTTCAAATATTTGAAAGGCTGCCTGTGGAGGAGGCATTAGTCTTGGAAAGCTTCACTGCAGAGGGCAAAACCAGGAGCAGGTGGGTAAAAGCTGCCAAGAGGCCAGTTTAGATTTTAGGATAAGTAAAAACTTTCTAACAACTCAAGCCATTTAAAACTGGAATAGTGTATTTGGGGAGATGAAGGTTCCCCCTCACTGGCAGGTTTCCAAGGCTGGATGCCCACTTATCAAGCAGATTTTAGAGGGGAGTCTTGAGCAGCTGGGGGCTGGTCCAGGTGCCCTCTGACATCCCTTTCAAGCCTGAGATTCTGTGATACTGTGAAGATCAAATTCTCTCCCTATCCTGTGCAATTCTTATCCCATATTTTCCTAAAAACCTCCTGGGTTCATCTGATTAATGCATTAAATGACTTCCATTGATTCCAATATCTTAAAGGGGTCTCATCCACCATGACAATGGCATTTCCAGTTATCTGCTCTCAGGATAGATGCTAAATGGTATCACTTGGGACCTTTTTTTTCCTCTGAACTTCACCCAAGGCATATTCCAGGACATTGGCAAAAAACCTTTGGAAGACGCCTCCCTGTTGACTAGCTCACAGGATGTGCTGTTCAGTGGATATAAAGGTGCTTTAGCCCTACAGGTACATCTGTCATCGAATACTGTGTCATTATGACATATGAGTGACAGATGTTTTGTCTCAGTTCAACTTTCAAGGCTTCATTTTTCTCTACTTGCCAAATGCTTTTGAAAAAATCAACAAGCAATAAAGAAAAGGGAATCTTATTCTCTCCACCTCTCAGTGAGCTGTGTGACACCAAAGATGTGGTCTGCGTTAGGAAATTGGTCAGGGGAGTCTGCCTCCTCCCCCACCATCATCATTTCTCACGCTTTCATTCATTCGTGCAGAGAAGGTTCTCATAAAGATTTGATCGAGATACGAAAGCATATGGATCAGGTCCAAATCTCAACTCATTATCTTTCCCATGTAACCAACCCCCTTTTTCTGAACTTCCCATTTTCTGTCAGGGACATCACATCCTTCCAGTCACTCGTGTTTGCAAACTCAGCATTATCACTGATCCTTCCTTCTTCCTCCCCACGTATCCATCAGTTTCTATGTCTTGTCATTTCCATCCCTACATCTATCCCCTTGTCTCTTCTCACACAAGCATCAAAGGAGTTCAGGACCTCATCACTTCTAGTGCCTCCTACCTGGTCTCCCTGCCCAAGTGTCTTCCCTCTCCAATCCGTCTCACACATGCCTGCCAAAATTATCTCCTTGAAGTAGAATTCTGATGTTCATTACTCCCCTACTCAAGAAGCTCCAGTTACTCCATACTGCCTCTAGAATAAAATAAGTGACTTTAAAACCTCTCACCCCCTGGTCCTAACATCCCTTTTCCCCACTTTATGGTCCAGCCATTGGTTGCTATTCTTCCTTAATAAATCTTGGCCTCCTTCAAGTGTGTTGGACATCAAGTGACAGGATAATAATAGATTTAGACTTGGAAAGGCCCATAGCAGCCATCAAGTCCAACCTCATTTTACACATGAGGAAATTGAGGCACAGAGAGGTTAAATGATATGGCCTGGGTCACACCACTTGTAAGTGTCTGAGATAAGGTGTGAACCCAATTATTCTTGAGTCTAGGTCCAGTGCTCTATTCACTAAGTCATGCAGCCTCTCTCCAAAAGTGTTTTATTATCCTAAAGAATTCCCATTCATGGATTGGCTAACAATGAGAATCCACACAATGAAGAAATTCCTTTAATGAAACCATGTAATTTGCCCTTTATTTCTCCAAGGTTGCTGGGCAAGGAGCTAAGGACTGAAACTTAAGAACACCTCAAGGGATCAAATTTTTGCATCAATTGACACATCTGGTCCTTCTAGTGTTAAATAGCTGAAATAAAACCACATGTAAAAACATACACATGCACACATGCACGTGTGCGCGCACACACACACATTCGTGTGTGTTAGCGTCTTCAAGGGCATGCTACTTCTTATCCCACCATGATGGTCCTTTTCCTCTCGTTCATTCATTTCTGGAGACAAAAACCAGGATGCACCTGGCAACTGCCTGATGAGCTACAAGATGTGATGAATCCCCTTTGCCAGATGGATTTTACCCTAGAGGATGCATCTCCATAGGAAACTGACTATGGGTAGCAAATTTGCAAAACCTCAAGTACATCTGTCCCTCACCTCTCCCCAAGAACAGT
Source organism: Trichosurus vulpecula (assembly GCF_011100635.1). Classification (NCBI taxonomy): domain Eukaryota; kingdom Metazoa; phylum Chordata; class Mammalia; order Diprotodontia; family Phalangeridae; genus Trichosurus; species Trichosurus vulpecula. The sequence continues at coordinate 246,970,709 of NC_050576.1, read as the reverse complement.
CAATACCCACCTAGACTTACCTTGCCTGCTAGGATGAGATATACAATTCAACAAGAAAATGGTACGACGTTGTCAGGGGTTGGGAGGAAAGGGAAGATGTTTCCTTTTTTAAAAGCATCTCCAAAAACTACCCAGAAAGATACATATGTCCACTCTGCCTTCTAGTCAAAGAATGCCTTGTTAAAAATTTTGTACCTCAATGCATACCTGCTGAATATAGTCAAGGGAAGGAGTCCCATTCACAGTTGTGGTTGAAAATTATTTATAGCCTCTGCTGGTTATTTTCCAGAAGACACCATTTTGAGGCTGCTTTTGTTAAAGGTTTCAGGTAAATCCATCTTCTTTCCCTCAAGTGCTTTTATGCAGAAGCTCCCTCCTTTTCTTGTTTATTATGGAGGGCTGTACCAATGAGCCTCTCCCTTGCTGTCAGATTTCTGCCTGCCCTTGCTATCAATCTGGAGAGATGGGTTGTTGGGGACAGGAAAGTAAGAAATCTTTCTAGCATTTTGTAGCATAAGGGGAGGATCGTGCAAGTTATGGCTACATGGGGTCAGCCTGCTAAGATAGTCAGCATTTGTGTCTTTATTATTTCTCCTTCAGAGTGGGAAAAGAATACCTAAGGTTATAAAAGATAATATAGTGCATTAGCTCTGGAGGAAACCTTATTAAAATCTTCCACTGGAGAGAGTCATTGGAGGTTAGGAGTCAAAGTCTTGGATCAATGGGTTTCAAAGTGATCTTTCTTTTTCTCTCCCTCTCTCTCTTTTTCTCTCCTCTCTTCTTTTTTCTCTCCATCTCTCTCTGTCCCTGTGTTTCTGTCTTTATGTCTCTGTCTCTCTCGGTCTCTCTCTGTGTCTCTTTCTGTCTGTCTGTCTCTGTCTGTCTCTGTCTGTCTCTGTCTGTCTCTCTCTCTGTCTCTCTATCTCTCTGTCTCTCTGTCTCTGTCTCTGTCTCTCTCTCTCTGTCTCTCTGTTTCTCTCTCTACCTGTTTCTCTCTCTCTCTGTCTCTCTGTCTCTCTCTCTCTGTTTCTCTCTCTCTCTCTCCTCCCTCCCTCCTTCACTATTTGTTACAATCTTAAGAAAAGGCTGGATTTGGAGCTAGATCTTGCTTTAACTCTAGGTCCTGCTATTTAGTGCTGGGTGACCTTGGGCCAACCACCTGAATTCTCTTAGCCCAGTTGTTCATAGGTAAAATAAGAAGGTTAGACTAAAAGATCTAAGCTCTCTTCTGGCTCTAAATTCTACCAGAAAAATTGAGCTCCTTGAGGACAGGAACCGTCTCACTTTTATCTCTCTCTCCAGCCCTCCCACCGTGCCTGGCAGATAGTAAGCACTTCATAAATGCTCATTGGTGGATCAATTGAGACTGCCTTCTTTTTTATCTAGCATTCCATCCCTGGAACTTCTCTCCTCCACGTGGACTGTCAGTTCTTTCAGACAAAGGTTCACAAACTCACAGAATTTTAGAAGCGGCAGCATCAATAGCATTTATACGGGATTTAAAGGTTTGTAAAACAATTTACAAATATCAACTCATTTTATCCTCACAACAACCCAGGGAGGGAGGTGCTATTATTATGCCCATTCTGCAGATGAGAAAAACTGAGGCAGACAAATGTTAAATAAGCTTCTGAGTTCCGATTGAAAAGCACATCTTCCTGGCTTGAGATCCAGCACTCTCTCCTGCGTACCACCTCTACAACATGCCGACAATCCAGCCTTCGTTTGAAGGTCTCCAAGTGAGCTCAAATTTTCCAAAGAGTGACCCAGCTAGTAAGTGTCTGAGGCAAAGGTTGAACTCAGGTCTTGCTGACTCCAGGTCCATCGTGCCACCTGACTGCAAATGCCACTTGCATTTCTGCTGCATTTTAAGGTTTGCAGGGTCCTTTCCAAGCATTATCTTAATTGGTCCTCACAAAACCCTTACGTCGTGGGTGTTTCTCTTCTCTCCATTTTATAGAATAAGAAACTGAGGCTCAGAATAGTCAAATGATTTGCCCAGGAACACAGCACTAGTATGTAGCACATCAGCCAGGATGTGCTGATATTCCTCTCATGATCTCGAAGGAGATAATTGAGCCTTTAAGCAATTTTTTTGCAGTTGTTTAAAACTAATTTAAATTATTGTATTTTACATAATGTACCCTTATAACAAGAAGTCTATGAGATAAGCCACTGAAAGGACATCTAAATCAACCCCAACCAGGAAGAACAGAAAATCCCATCGGGAAAGGCTGCTTTGGAAAGGATCCCAGTTAGATGCACACAGATCAGAGAGAGGGGTGAGAATTGGAAGCCAAGTATCTGTGGCCAGGACAGAGTACAACAAAACACTTTACATAAACTTGTCCTCCTTCGGTACTGGGCCAAGCACTGTGTTATTTAACATTTTCATTGAGGTCTTGGATAAAGCCATTGGTGGCATCCTTATCTCAGTTTCAGGTAGCACAAAGCTAGAAGCAACAACTGATACAGTGAGCGGATGATGGTCAGGACTCAAAATGATCCCAAAAGGCCTGAACATTGGGCAGAATCCAGTAGAGTGAAGTTTGATAGGAACAAATGCAAAGTCTTAGTACTTGAGCTTAGACAATCAATTTCAGATATATAGGACCAGAGGTGTTAAATAAATGGCCCACCAGCCCCAACATTCCTATACAGCCCAAATCAGATTAAAATATAACTGGTAATTTATCAAAATAAGTAAAAATACAGGAGAACGTAGCTAATGTTAAAGTGTGGTTTTCAAAATCAACATGCACTCCAAAGGGATTCTTGTGTACGGTTAAGTGCCCTCTGCCACTATATTTGAGTTTGATGCCATTGGGTTGGACAACTGGTTTTAGTCAGTCATTTTGCCTGAAAAAAGATCACAGATTCACTGGTCTTATATACCCTTGCATTCCCCTATACTAGTCAATACACACTTTCTGATGAATTGACCATGAAGTCTATGAAACATTATAGTAGTCTGGGACAGTGGAAAGCGGACAAATCATCTAATGTTGCCCAGCTTCAGTTTTCTCTTCTGGAAACTAGAGATAATTATTCCTGCCCTGCCTGCCTCAGAGTAGTTGTAAGGCTCCAGGGAAACAAAGTATGTGTATGAGCTTCACAAACACCAAGACATACAGTGGAAGCCAAAGAAAGGATATAAAAGAAAGGGAAGGAGGGTTTGGTTTTTCCATTTCAGTTCTTTAATCACCCCCTTCCAGATGGATGAACCTCATTGTAAACATACATTTTCTTCTCCAGTTGTATTACAGACTTAGAAACTGATGGATGACAAAGGAGACTTGAATCCAATTGGGCCATAAAGGAGGCAGCCCTTGATAGTCAATTATTAAACATTTATTAAGTATCGACTATGTGCCAGGTACTGAGCTATAGGGAAATCAAAAAAAGACAAAAGATAATACCCTGCTCTCAAGGAGCTGACAATCCACGTGATGTGAGGCTCTACATGTCCAGGATCTCTCTCCTCCCCAATTTTACAATATAGTCTTTATGAATTTTCCCCCATTCGGACTTGTTTTTGTGCTTCCGCCAAGTTAAATTCTTACTATTGCCACACCCTTTGGAGATACTGCCTTATTCTAGATCTCTGTACATCTTGTTTGTATCTATTACACATTGTCTCCTCCATCAGAGTCTAAGTGTCTTGAGGACAGGGACTGGTTTTGCCTTTCTTTGTATCCGCTGTCCTTAGTAGAGTCTCTGGCATATAGTAAGCACTTAATATATGCTTGTTGACTGACTTGTTGACAGGAATCAAGTCAGGTCTTAGTGGGACCTGAACAGCAGGACATGGGCTGAAGGCCACTGCAAACTGCCACCCAAAAATTGAAGCAATCACCCGACATGCATTTATTATGTGTCAGGTACCTAGTAGGGGAACAAATACAAAAGTGCAACAGCCTCCATCCTCAAGGTGCTTACACTCTGTTTAGATTCATCATAAAGACAGGGAGGACGGTCCCCAGGAGGGTGATCCCAGACAGTCAGAATATAACTGGGAGCACCAGGTGTCTGAAGAACAAGGGGAAAGGCCCAACAGTGGGGCCTGGCAGAAGGGAATACAGTAGACTCATTTCTCCTGCAACCCAGCTCTTAAAGAACTGGGCTCCCAGTTCAGGCCACATAAGTCCATGAGATCCCAAGGAATCTGAGTGCCTTCAGGAATCCAACTTCTTTGCTGTTACACTTTTTAAATGAAATAAGAATCTCAAAGGTGTACATAATTGCTTAGTACAAAGATCCATTTCTAACTCATTTATGGGAGTTGGCCTTGAGCCCACTGCTTATGAATGCACATAAACACACCTTTTATTACCCAATAATGCTTTCCCTTTTGCAACTTTTTATAGACCATAAAAATTTGGGGTTTGTGCTTTATTTTCTTTTTCCAGCAAAAAGAAGCATAGGCACCAAGCCTTCCAAACAGTGCCTTACTTCTTCAACCAAGAGCATCTGTCAAGGGGGCGTTTGAAGCTTCACCATCAGCAACTCAAGATATTAATTTTGCTTCACTAAAATTGACTTGCTAGTCAGCCTGGGTGGCGGCATTCCCCTTTACGATCCCTTCTTCCTTCTCTGAAGTCAGCAGATGCAATGCAGCAAAAATCTCTTGCAGCTCTGAGAACCTCCAGAATGATACCCCCCGGACTGTATCCTACCCAGAGGTGTAACACTTTTGGAGGCTGCCTTAGAAATGGGGTTTTCCAGTAAGCTATATGTGCCTCGGCCTATTGTGTCTGGTTCTCTGGAAAAGCCTACCATATCAGGCCTTTCCTGATCATCCCAGTTGTTAGCGATTCCTGCCTGCCTCAAAATTCTTGTGTATTTACTTTGCATCTATTATGAGTCTCCCCAAGGTACATGGCATAGTCAATAAAGACCTGGCCCAGATGCCAGTAGGACCTGGATTCCAGTCCATTCTCTGACACATTCTGGCCATGTGTCCTTGAGCCGTTTAATGGTGCTTTAGACAATGTTCTTAGAGTAAAATTTGCCAAGAAGGTACTGACCTACATTGATGGAAGGAATTTCTTCAATCAAGAATTCTCTCTAACAAAGGAATCACAGTCAAGTCACTCTATCCCTATATTTTGTATCTGCTTATCTTTGGACATGTAAACTCTTTGATGTTGAGAACTGTTACATATTTTTTGTCTTACTATCCCTCCCTAGCGCCTGGCACACTCTGAAGATCTTTGAATATCACACAAAGTAGCTTGCATTTGAACCTGGAGGTGATAGGGAGCAACCGAGTTTATTGAATAGAGGCAGACATTAGGAAAGGGATAAATACTTCGAGGGGGATTAGAGGTCCAATTTCAATTCTTGTCTTTTTTTTCAGGAAGAAGGCCTACTTTATAGGTCAGTCTAGGTCTTTAAGATATTTTCAAGTTGGAAAAAGGAGAGGGAAAAGTCAAGTCAACTTTCTTCAAAATGGGGGTTCTAGGAATAGCTCACCAATGGGAAAAGGGGACCACAGAGGCAGAGGGAGAAGGCAGCTGAACAAAAAAGATCATTTAGTGATAATCTGAGAATTACTGCGCTAGGAAAACCCACAGCCCATGCAGGCCAGAAGAGATCCTCTAACAGCATCCCCAAGGGGCATGTGAGGGAGAAGTATAGGATTTGGGACTGGAGGATGCTTCAGAAAATAGGGAAAGAAGCCCAGAGGGATTTGGTTCTCTTCACTGTTATCAAGCCCAAAGGTCAGTCGGTCAATCAGTCCACCAACAAGCATTTATTAAACGCCTACTGTTATGTGCCAGGTACTGTGCTAAGTGCTGGGGATACAAAGAAAGAAAAAACAAGGTATTTTGTCAATCAACCAGTCAACACATATGCATTAAATGCCTACTCAAAACCAGGTCTTCTGAATCCCAGTTCATTGTTTTTTCCCATCATGCTATCCTTACTATTGAAGAATTTACTGGGGAAGAAATCCAAGGGTGGAAAGAATAAAGTTAATCTGACAAAAGCATTTATTAAATGCTTACATTCCCCACCCTAGGCCCTAGGGAGATGAAGAAAGGCAAAAACGAGGTCATCACCCTCAAGAATATCACATTCTAATGGGAGAGAGAAGACGCAAACAACTACATTCCTACAAGACATTCCCTGTGTAGAAGGAAGGTCATCTCAGAAGGAACATATTAGCAGTGGAGGAGACCAGAAAAAAGCCTCTGGCAGAACCTGGGATTTAAGCTTAGCCTTGAAGGAAGGCAGGAGGCAGAGGGGAGGGGGGAGGACATTCCAGGCACGGAGAACAGCTAGTGACCATCAGACATAGGATTCATGGCCCAGATAAAGGAAACACAAGCTGAACCAGTCTAGATTTCAGATTTAGGCAAAGAGAAGTTCTTGAACAAAGCGAGAACAGAGCTGAGTCTGAAAGAGCTAGGAATGTCGCGCCAAAACACTCTGATTTGCCCTGATAGGCATGACCTGAATCTGTCACCTCCTTATTTTAAAAAATCTTCAGTGGTTCCTTAGTGCCTCCAGGATGAAATGATGGCAAACAGCTAGGCAGCCTTGGCCAAATCATCTATGGTGCTAGGTGGCTCAGTGAGTGGAGTGCTAGACCAAAAGTCAAGATGGACTGATTTCAAATCCTGCCTTCGCTAACTGTGAGACCATGGACAGGTCACCCTCTCAACCCATCTTCCTCAAATAAGGATAATAATAGCACTACAGAACAGGGTTGTTGTGAGGATTAAATGAGATGATATTTATAAAATTGTTTACAAACTTTTAAGCTATATGATGCTAGATATTATTAATTATTAATAACTATTATTATAGAAATGACTATTATTAATAGCTAGTATTTGTATAGCACTTTAAATGTTGGCAAAGCATTTTACAAGTGTCTCGTTTGATCCTCACAACAACCCTGTGATGCAGGTGCTATAATTATCCCTATTTGAGGAAAATGGCTATCATCCCCATTTTACAGATGGGTAAACTGAGGCAGACACAGTTTTGTGTTGCTGGGTTTTTTTAAGGAGCTTGCCCAGGGTCACACAACTCGTAAGTGTTTGAGGCAGGATTCCAGCTCAAGTCTTCCTGATTCTTAATCTAATGCTTTCTCTATTCACTGTGCCAACTATCTGACTTCTTCTTGTGCCTTGGCATGGGCATCTGCCCACTCCTTGAAGGCACACTCTCCTTAAGCCTTAGGGAATCTTTCCAAGCACAACTCAGGGGACATCCTTCTTTACTTTCCTGTGTGTGAGAGCCCTCCCTCCTTCCCTCTCCCCAGTAGACTGTAGGCAACTTGAAGACAAGGACCCGTTACATGTTTGTCTCTATGCCTCTGGTGCCTAGAACAGAGGCTTGTCTTCCATGGGCTCTTTGTGAACGTTTATTGAATTAAATTGTCATCCATTTAGTTATATAAATCTTTTTAGAATTCTATTTTTATTTTCAGCCTTTTCCAATTTATATTTCCAATCTTACTTTTAGTCACATGAGAAGAGTATGAGAATAACAAAGAAATCGATCCCTAGCAACAGAGAGAAAAAAAATCAGACATGACTCTGAGAAGACCGTGCTGAAATCCTACCTACCTTTCTCACTCAGCAGCCTCTGGTCAGCCACTCATACTTTCTGCCTCACCTCTGTCCTTTTTATGATGGATATAATCATTTTCAGATGGGCACATTAAAGGTTAATTAGAGTTTAAAGCTTTCATACTACTTGGGATATGAAGGTGGTTATACAAATGTTAGGGCTTATTATAGATTCAGATAAGATTCCTTTATTCACCTGAATTTTTTTCTCCACACCTTCAATCCCCTGGTCTTTTGTAAGCTCTTGCAATGCATAATATTTCAAATAAAAATGAACAGCTCCAATAACAGATGAAAGGATATAAACAGCATTTAGAGAATCATTATGGCACAGATCAAGACAAATCTGCCATTGGGGTGGGTGGAATCCTGGATTTGTAACATATAATGACTTCATCTTCTTTCAGAGATCTGGAGATGGCCAGTTCCAGTGAATGGAATTTCCAAGACAGGTTCCTTATGATGTGGCCTCCTGCATCCAATGGCCCCCTCAGAGCAGCAGTGAGTGGTTTCCAATGGGGCTTGACCTCATGACCCATCCAATGTGCTCTTCCAGCCATGGCTCTTTGACTCAAGGGTACATATACATTATGACCGCTCCATAAATTCATCATAGTTAAATGTCTTATCATCTTCTTCAGATCTTGCAGGGCAATGAGGAGGAAGCAAATTGTATTCCATTTACTGAATTGAGATTCCAGTCCAGCACAAGAAGCTACACCAAATGTCACTTCAATTTACGGCATCTGTCTGAAAAAAAGAGGGTTGGGCCTCTCAGTATGGCTGTCCTTAGGAATCGAAGGACCTGCTCTGAATGCCCCAATTAGAGTCAGAGGTCCTTGGTTGGTTTCCAGTAGTAATGAAGTCTCTCAGATCTAGAATGCATCTTCATATAATACCAAGCATCCCTCAGAGCAGAGCACTACTCAGATGCTACCTCTTACTCAAGGCCATTCCTATCATCGCTCTTCCAAATTTCTCTCTTTCTCTCTCTGTCTCCGTCTCTGTCTCTCTCTCTCTCTCTCTCTCTCTCTCTCTCTCTCTCTCTCTCTCTCTCTCTCTCTGTCTCTTCCTCTTTCTCTCTCTCTCTCTCATACACACACACATATGCACACACTTTCTCTGTCTCTTCCTCTTTCTCTGTCTGTTTTTCTCTCTGTGTCTCTGCTTCTCTGTCTCTGTGTCTCTCTCTCTGTGTGTCTCTCTCTGTCTCTCTCTGTCTCTGTGTGTGTGTATGTGTTACTTTGCATTTACTTATCTGCGTACAAAGTGTATTTCTGACCTCTTACTCCAGCAGGATACAAGGTCCTTAAGGGAAAGGACTATTTCACTTTTGTCCTCTAATTTCCAATGCTAAGTCCAGCATCTTGAATGTAGTAAGCACTTAATAAATGTTTGTGAAATTCAAACTGGATTGAGGGAAATTTTTCTAGTAATTAGAAGTCAAAAATTAGAGTGGAGTCAGGAAGAACTGAGTTCAAATACTGACTCAGGAGTTTGCTAAGTGATCTTGGGCAAGTGACTTCCACTGCCTGTGCCTTAATTTCAACATCTGTAAAATAAGGAGGTGGGACTCAATGGATCCTAAGTTCCCTCCCAGTTATAAATCTATGATCCTGAAGGTCTTCAAGGAGAAGGTTAATGATCTCTGATGTAGACAGGTTCTTGGCCATATACAGGTGGCAATTGGCCTCTAATGTCCCTTCCAACTTTGAGATTCTGTGATTCCCTGAATTGAGAAATCAATCAACAAACATTTATTAAACACCTACTATGTGCCAAGCACTGTGCAAAGTGTGAAGAAAGTCACTCCATCTTTGTTTTCTTTTCCTTTCCACCCAATCCCCCATGTGAACTCAATTACATTGTTGTATGTGTATTTCTCTCTGTAAGATATGTGTATACACATGCAAGATATTTATGTCCACATGCGTTGTCTAAAATATGGCTGGAAGGCAACATAAATATATATCTCTAGAATCTGGCCCAACTCTCTCCAAAGGATATTGGGATTCCTCCTTTGAAGGGAGCAGGAGAAAGGCTGTGACTAGACACTCTTTTTCAGTCTCCAAGAGGGGTTTTAAACAAGAATTCCATGTTTCTTCCTCTCTAAATATTTCTGGCCTAGCAGCAAAAGCAGTTTCCCTGATAACTAGCCCTTAGCTTTAAAAGGAGAGAGGAGCCCTTAGTTTACATTCACCAGCTTAGCCTCTTCCCACCAAATGTGCAAATCACACAAAAGAACATCACAAATAGTGAGTAGCAAATAAACCCATTTATCCAAGCAAGCAGCAAACAGAAATTGGACAAGTTGTACAGATTAGAATATACCAGACAATACACAAGAGTGAATGAAGTCTTTAGATGGAAGAGAGATAAGAAGACTACGTATTCACCTTTCTTTGTACCCCCCAGTGCTTAACACAGTGCCTGGCTTCCTTCAAGGGATAACTAAAAACCCCATCTTCTATAAGAAAGCTTTTCTGATCCTCTTTCAGGACAGTGCCTTCCCTCGATGATCGTTTCCGATTTATTAAATTTATGTACCTTATTTGTAAATAGTTGTTTGTATTTGTCTCCCCCATTAGAGTCCTTGAGAGCGGCAACTAGAGTCTAGGTTTTTGTTCGTTTTTATTCGTTGTTTTTCTTTCTTTGTCTCCCCAGTGCTTTGGACAGTACCTGGCAAATAATAGATGTTTAATAAATGTTTCTTGACTTGGCACATAACAGGCATCTAATAAATGCTCATTAACTGGCTGATGAATGATGGAATAAGGGGCTATGGAGCAAGAAACAATATGGGATGTGGGGTGAAGGCTAAAAGTAACTAGTCAGTGTCACCTGTTTGAGGAGCAATAAAGAAGAAATGAAGGGGTCTTAGCATCTTCTACCCCATTCCCTTCCCACTCTCCTCCCTGAGAGATCTTTCCTTTTCCATTCCACCCCAGGAGATCATCTTGCTAGGCTAATAAAATCCAAATAGCAGGTGTGATGCGTGCTAGACTCCAGAGTTCAAGGGAAGAAGCTACTTGCCTCTTTTGTGAAGCAAATACTCAATGTTTCCTAGCATGTTAGTTTGATGTCCAGATATTCAATGTACCATGTAGGAGATGGCTAATACTTCCCCTTGTGGATCACTCATTAATAACAATAATAATGCTGATAGGTTACATATATTAGTTTGATACACTTTACACATATTATCTCATCTTTGTACCATAATTTCTTTTTTTTATTCAGGTAGCTTTTGGAAGGGTGGGTCTTTTTTAAATCCCTTTCTGCAATGTTTTATCTTGCTACCATAGAACTGAGGCAGCTAATGATGCAATGGAAAAACCATTGGGACTGGAGTCAGGAAGACCTAAGTTCAAATCCAGCTTCACACCTAGCTGTGTGACCCTGGTCAAGTCATTTAACATCTCTTTATTTCAGTTTCCTCAATTACGAAATGTAACATGAGAATAATAATAGCACCTACCTTCCAGGGTTATTGTAAGGATCAACCAAGATCATAATTGTAGAGTGCTTAGCACAGCGCCTGGCACTCGGTAGGCATGATATAAATGCTTGTTCATAGGCTGAGGAGGAGGATCTTCTAGGGCTTGGCCAAATCAATCAATCAGCCACCAATGACATTTCAGATTCTCTGCTAAGAACTGTAGATTAAAAAAGAACAAGTAGTTGTCCCTCTTAAGGAGCTTATATATGTATATATATGCAATGGGGCTTGCAGAGTGAAACAAGTACAACAGGTATATATAGATGCATATATATATGCACATATATATGTGTGTGTGTGCGTGCGTGTGTGTATGTGTGTGTGTGTGTGTGTGTGTGTGTACACACATATGCATATATACAAAATAGATATAAAGTATTTGGAGGGGCTGTGGTGCTAGCAGCTAGGGGGCAGGGTCAAGAAATGGTGAAGGATCAAAGACTGAGATAGAAGCAAACTTAGAGGCTACCAAGTCTAGTCCTCTCCTTTCATAGATAAGGAAACTGAGGCACAGAGAGGTGATTTACCCAAGGTCACTTAGCTAGTAAGTTTCTGAAGTGGGATTTGAACCCAGGTCTTCTTGACTCCATGTCCAGTTCCCTCTTAAACAATGCAAGAAAAGAGAAGAATCTCTCTAACTCAGCATAAGAATGGTGGACTCTATGGACCCTGAGAACTTACAATTTACCAGAATATATCCACTTTATGCATTCTTTCCTCTGTCGGGAGCCTATTAAAATAAGTCAAGAAGGTGGTGGGGGGAGGGAGGATTCAGTAAACCTCCTAAATGAGATCATTCAGCACCTAAATGGACAAAGTCTGATGCTAGAAAACTGCTGAGGGAATAGAGCAGTCTGGGGCATTTTCTAACTTTAAACTCAGTGGTCACCATGGGCTATTTTCCATCAGAAAGAAAACCTGTTGTTTTTTATAAGCCCATTGGCATCTCTTGATTTCTGGAGGAATTGTGAATGACCAGATAATGCAGTTAATAGAATAAATTGACTTCTCATATTAAGGCCTGCAGGGCTAATCCTGCATTATTAGTCTTTCTGCTAGTTGAGTCCCTGTGCATTCTAATGAAAATTCACAAACTGTCATTAACTATAGAACCTCTGGCCTTTAAAATCCACTGAACTCACTGGCCCCCAGATCCTTGAGTGCTCATGAACAGCAGAAGCTAATGTAGTCAGCAAACCTGAGTGGAGCTGGTTCACTTGGTTTCCTGACTCATTATCTTCTGTTTCCCATCATAGACTGTTTCTGAGGCAGTGACAAACTCATTGCTCAGCTGATGGATCCCAGGATAAGGGATGAGCCTGGTAAAAGATGTGAACCAAAACGGTAGACCAAAGAAGAAACTTTTTTTCATTTTTTAAAACATTTTTATTTAAAATTTTGAGTTCCTGATTCAATCCCTCACTCCTTCCCTCCCATCTCCCCTGCCTTAGATGGTAAACAATCAGATATAGGGAATACATGTGCAATTAAGTAAAACATTTGCATATTAGTTATTTTGTACAAAAAGACTTGAATAAAAGAAAAAAATGAAAATGAAAAATAGCATGCTTCAGTCTGTATTCAGTCAATATCAGTTCTTTCTCTGGAGGCAGATGGTATGCTTCATCATTAGCCCTTTGGGGTTGTCTTGGATCATTGTATTGCTGAGAATAGCTAAGTCATTCACAGTTTTCCAGAGAACAATATTGCTGTTACTGTGCGCAATGTTCTCCTGGTCCTGTTCACTTCATTATGCTTCAGTTCATGTAAGTCTTTGCAGGTTTTTCTGAAGTCATCCTGCTTGTCAAAAATATAAATTAGCCAGATTAATAGAAGAATAAATAAAACACTTACATGACCCAATCTTAGAAAAAGAAATTGAACAAGTCATTAATGAACTTCCTAAGAAAAAATTCCCAGGACCAAATGGATTCTACCAAACATTTAAAGAACAATTAATCCCAATACTATATTAACTATTTGGAAAAATATGCAAAGAAGGAGACCTGCAAAATTGCTTTTATGACACAAATACGGTGCTGGTACCCAAACCAGGAAGAGCCAAAACAAAGAAAGAAAATTATAGACCAATTTCCCTAATGAATATTGATGCAAGAAATTTAAATAAAATACTAAGCAAAGAGATTACAGCAGTATACCACAAGGATCATATGCTATGACTGGGGAGGCTTTATATAGGAATGTAGGGCTGGTTCAATATTAGGAAAACTATCAGCATAATTGACTATATCAATAACAAGTTTATACAATATTGGGATTAATTGTTCTTTAGATGTTTAGTAGAATTCGCTTGTGAATCTATCCGGTCCTGGGGATTTTTTCTTAGGAAGTTTATTGATGGTTTGTTCAATTTCTTTTTCTAAGAATGGGTTATTTAAGTATTTTATTTCTTCTGTCAATCTGCATAATTTATATTTTTGTAGATATTCATCCATTTTGTTTAGATTGTCAAATTTATTGGTATATATTTGGGCAAAATAGCTCCTAACAATTGTCTTAATTTCCTCTTCTTTGGTGGTGAATTCACCCCTTTCATTTTTGATACTAGTAATTTGGTTTTCTTCTTTCTTTTTAAATCAAATTAAGCAATGGTCTGTTTTATTGGGTTTTTTTCATAACATAAGCTTCTGGTTTTATTAATTAGTTCAATGGTTTTCTTGCTTTCAATTTTATTCATCTCTCCTTTTATTTTCAGGATTTCCAATTTGGTGCTTAATCAAGGATTTTTAATTTGTTCTTTTTCTAGTTTTTTTTTTAGTTGCATATGCAATTCATTCATCTGCTTTTTCTCTATTTTGTTGATGTAAGCAATTAGAGACATAAATTTTCCCCTAAGTACCACTTTGGCTGCATCCCATAAATTTTGGTATGTTGTCTCATCGTTGCCATTTTCTTTAATGAAATTATTGATTGTTTCTATGATTTGTTTTTTGATACGCTTGTTCTTTAGGATTAGATTATTTAATTTCTAATCAATTTTTAATCTCTTGCCATTGTCCATTATCAAATGTAAGTTTTACTGCATTATGATCTGAAAAGGATGCAGTTAGTATTTCTGTTTTTCTGCATTTGGTTGTGAGGTTTTTATGTCCGAATATAGGGTTAATTTTTGTGTAGTTGCTATGTACTGCTGGTAAAAGGTATATTTCTTCCTATTCCCATTCAATTTTCTCCGGGGATCTATCATATCTAATTTTTCCAGAATTTTATTCACCTTCTTAACTTCTTTCTTGTTTATTTTTGGTTAGATTTATCTAGTCTGAGAGGAGAAAGTTGAGGTGCCCCACTAGTATAGTTTTATTATCTATTTCCTCCTGCAACTCATTCAACTTTTCCTCCAAAAATGTATGGTGTATATACGTTTAGTATTGATATAACTTCATTGTCTATGGTACCTTTCAGCAAGATATAGTTTCCTCAAGAATGAGCTTTGAGCTTAGAACCAGAGAACCTGGGTTAAAATCCCAGCTCTAACTTCGTTCCTGTGTCACCTTAGACAAGTCATTTCACTCTCTGGGGCTCAGTTTCTTCATTCGGTAAAATGAGATGGTTGGACTAAATGACCTTTGAATCTCTTCCAGCTCAATAGCTGTGATTCCCATGATCCTAGGGTTCTGCCCTTCCAAGGTTAGAACTAGTACCTATGTGAAGAACCTGTCTAGTTTCATGTAGCATTCTATACTCAAATCAAAAAGCATTTATTAAGTGCCTACCATGTGCCAAACACTGTGCTAGGTGCTGGAGATACACACACACACACACACACACACACACAAGTATCTGTTCTCAAGAAGATTGTGTCCTATTGGAGGAAGCAATGTGTGGATAGATACATAGATAGTTACACAGATAGATAGATAGTTACATAGATAGATAGATAGATAGATAGATAGATAGATAGATAGATAGATGATAGATACATAGATGTATATATGTATATACTTATGTGTATATAGACATACACATGAATATATATGTACATATATAATTATATAATTAGACACACATGAATATATATGTATTTATATAATTAGACACACATGAATATATA
Organism: Trichosurus vulpecula; assembly: GCF_011100635.1. Lineage (NCBI taxonomy): Eukaryota > Metazoa > Chordata > Mammalia > Diprotodontia > Phalangeridae > Trichosurus > Trichosurus vulpecula. The sequence continues at coordinate 246,955,552 of NC_050576.1, read as the reverse complement.
TGCATATATATAATTATATAATGACACACATGAATATATATGTATATATAATTATATAATTAGACACACATGAATATATGTGTATATATAATTATATAATTAGACACACATGAATATATATGTATATATAATTATATAATTAGACACACATTAATATATATGTATATATAATTATATAATTAGACACACATTAATATATATGTATATATAATTATATAATTAGACACACATGAATATATATGTATATATAATTATATAATTAGACACACATGAATATATATGTATATATAATTATATAATTAGATACACATGAATATATATGTATATATAATTATATAATTAGACACACATGAATATATATGTATATATAATTATATAATTAGACACACATGAATATATATGTATATATAATTATATAATTAGATACACATGAATATATATGTATATATAATTATATAATTAGACACACATGAATATATATGTATATATTCGTATATGTATATATATATACACCTACATGATAAAAATAATAAATAATATTATCCTAGCTAACATTTATATGATGATCACTATAGTATAATAACATATAACTTTTATACGGCCCTCACTATGTGCCAGGCACTGTGCTAAGCGCTGTACAATTACTCTCTCATTTGATGCTCACAACAACCCTGGGAGATGGGTGCTCTCATTACCTCCATTTTACAGATGAAGAAACTGAGGCAGACAGAAGTTACGTGACTTGCCCAGGATAATGAAGCCGGTGCGTGTCAGAGAAAGAACTTGACTCCGTTCTATCCACTATCGCCGTGCTGACTCTCACAAAATTAATACAAAGTAACTAGGGAGCAGAAGGAGACTAGCCACTGCGATGTTAAGGAAAAGCCTGCAGAAGATAGTGTTTGAGCTGAATATCAAAGAAAGCTGGGATGCTAAGAGGCTGAGCACTCCAGGTGTGGGACAGCCAACGCCAAGGCACTGGGGATGGAGATGGATGTAACATGTGAGGGAGAGCAAGAAGACTGGGCAATAGAGTGTGGGAAGGGGGAGGAAGGTATCAGCCTAAAAAGGCAAGATGTGCCCGGTTAGCGAAAGGTTTTAGGCACCAAATGAACCTAAAGGCAAGAGGGAGCCATTGGAGTTTATTGAGTATAGGAGTGACAATCAAATTTGTTTTTTAGGAAAATCACTTTGGTAGCAAGTGGCATGGAAGATAAATGACTACCAGAGTGATTTTCCCACAAGGAGGTTGGATTGGAGTGAGGAGAGATTTGAATCAGGCAGCCTAATGAAGAAGTTGTTGAAATATTATTGAAATAAAGTAGGTAAGAGTTAACATGGCCCTGATCTGTGCAGCTGTGTGAGTAGAAAACAGACACATAAGGGATGTTGGGGTGGTAGAAATAACAAGATTAATCAACTAAACAGACATGAGGTTTAGGATAACACCAAGGTTGCAAATCTGGGTGACTGGAAGGATGGTTGTGTCCTCCACAGAAAGAAAAGGAATGGGCATGTGGGGAAGGATCATGACTTCTGTTTTGGACATGGTGACCAATAGGGCAGTCCTAGTGGTGCACTGGAATGAGTTCTTGCTTTGGACTCAGAAGAACCAAGTTCAGATCCCAGCTGTGCCCCCTGCTACTTGTGTACCTTGACACAAGTCACTACTTCTCCTCTGGATCTCAGTTCCTTCATTGCTAAAATGAGATCAGAGATCCCTTTCAGCCGGGCATCTATAATTCTATGATTCATGCAACTCACTCTTTGGATACCCACTCCCATCTGGTTTCCTTTGTGCCTCGAATTTCTTTTTAAATGCCAACATGGACTCTGTTCTTTGTCTGCTTGAAAGAAGCTTCGACGATGAATTTCGCTCTTCCAGACAACCCTATGAGGAGAGCCTCAAATATAGAGCTAATTGGGAGAGGTCAGAGTTTTCTGCCTTTTTCCATCATCTTTCCTGAAAGTAATAGCTCAGGCCGCTAAGGCAGGGCTTCCAGTAATGTTGTGACAGTCCCAGAAATGCTTATTCACTTGTGATGTGAGGTCATTCCTGGAACTCTTGCCTGTAAAGAGTGGCCTGTTTGGAGTCACTGGACATGCAGAAAGGACCTGAAGTCACCCCTGTTCTCACTGGAAGAAGAAAAATTGGCATAACACCATCCAGCTGCTCAAGGCTCAGGGCATTGGAGCCTCAAACATTCATGGTATCCTATGACAAAGAACCTAAAAAGGGTGGGTGTTCCTTCCAAATGTCCAAGTTTCAAAAGGGATAGCCCTAGTTCATCTGCTAATGAAGCATTTCCCCCTGGGCCCCTCTATGCCTTCCTCAGTCCAGTTGGGCCCCTTTGGTAAAATTATTCTCACTTGATAGACCTTAGAGGCCCAATTCCCTAACTCAAGTTCAATTCCATTCAATAGCATTTATTAAGTGCCTCCTGGGTACAAGGCACTACGCCGGACACTGGAGATGCAAATTTAAAAAGTCCCTCCCTTTAAGAGTTTACATTCTACTGGGGAGATACAACATGTACATACATTGACAAGGAAATACCAAAAAATGTGCAAAATAAAGACATAACTACAAAGTACATTCAAGGAAGGCAACCTGGTGGGGTGGTAAGAATATTGCATCTGGATCCAAATCCTGGCTCTGCAATTTGATATTTGTGTCACCTCCGGCAAGTACCTTCCCCTCTCTGGGTCTCAGGTGTCTCACCTGTAAAATGAGAGGATTGGACTGTTGTTGCTCAGTCATTTCAGTCATGTCCGATTCTTTGTGAAGCCATTTGGGGTTTTCTTGGCAGAGATACTGGAGTAGTTTGTCAATTCCTTCTCCAGCTCATTTTACAGATGAGGAAACTGAGGCAAACAGGGTTAAGTGACTTGCCCAGGGTCACACAGCTAGTAAATGTCTGAAGCAGGATTAGAATTCAGGAAGATGAATCTTCCTAACTCCAAGCCTGGCACTCTATTTTCTGTGTCTCTAGCTGCTCAAGGGTTGTACTAAATGGCCTGAAAGATTTCTTCCTGCTCCGAATCCTATGATTTTGAATTCAAAATAATTCTAGTGGGACAAGGTCTAACTAAAAAAATTTAAAAAAAAAACACCTTGCTTAGAATATGGCACCTGAGTAATGCTTTGGAAGAAGGTAGAGTATCTAAGGGGATAAAGAGAAAAGGAAAGCATTCCTGGCCTGGGCAAAGACACAGAGAGAGGAGATAGAATGTCATCTAGAGGAAACAGATAGAAGCAAAGAATGTGAAAGAGAAGAACATGCAATAATCCTGGAGACATGGGTGGGAGCCATATCGTATAGGGCTTTCAATGTCTCCCTGTCAGTCTTTTACCCTAGAGGTGCTAGGGAGCCATTGAAGACTTTTGAGTAGGAAAGTAAAGTGGCCAGATAATGACTACTGAGGGAAACTAGTATATTTGAGCTGCTCTGGGCTTCAGTTTCTTCATTGGTAAATGGATTAGACTAGATGACCTCAAAGTTCTCTTTCATCTCTAACTCCTAGGATCCTCCTACACGCGTATTGATGAGGCTGTCAAAATAATAGCTGGCAATAATCATAATAACACATAGAGACTTGAGGTTTGCAAATATCGCTTTTCAAATATTATCTCACTTGATCCTCACAACAACACTGGGAGCTTGGGGCTGTCAATATTTCCATTTTGCAGATGAGAAAACTGAGGAAGGCAAAGGTCTACAGTCACATGGCTAATATCTAAGGCTGGACTTGAACTCAAGTCTTCCTGACTTGAGGTGCAGCCTCCCTAGCTGCTCAGCAACATTAAGCTACATAGACCATGCTGATTTCAATTCTGGTTCCATGTTACCTTAGACCCCTCATCTAGAATAAAGGCCAAGAATGTACTTCTACAAATCTATCCTCAAATGGGTAATTAAGAGATGATTAAACCACTTAACAAACGTCAAATGCCCAGCCATTGCTGAATGATATCGGTCCTCAAAGATCTGATCTGTCAAGGCCGTCAACACCCACACAGGTCTCAAGGTTGCCAACCTTTCCTGCCCGGTTATTTCTTTTAATCGTCCGATGAAAGGACCCTGTTGATATGAAGTTGTCCTGGATCAATTAAATCCCAAGAGCTCATTAGATGAAACCCAGATAAGTACGATGGCAAAAAGAAATCGATTCTTCTTTCTGTGACTGATGGTACTCATGGGTTTCCCAGGGAAAAGACTGAAATGTCTCATTTTAAGCAGAAAGGCTGAAGATCGCCTCGTCTTTCAGGTCCACTGGCTGATTGCTGGGAGACGCCAGAGGAAGATGGGAGCAGCAGGGAGCAGCCAAATCATTACTCTGCATTGCCAAAAAGCCCTCTTTATTGGGGGCGTTGCAAAGATTTGGCTGTGAAACAGCATCATCATTTAAGCTAAAGTTCCCTCAAGAATGTGGGCACCACACAGGGATAAGAGCATCGGCATTCATTACAGCGCCAACAAGCCTGTGGAGAGACAGCTTTTGCCCCACTTAAGGGTGTCCCTTCTCAGATGGGGGAGGGGATGAGTTAGGAGATGCAGGAAACTGAATTTTACCATTTAATTAGCAATCAACCATGACCTGCCAGTCACAGCTACTGTACCTCATGAACTGTTGAGTCAAAGCAAAACAGTAAGTAATTAGACTGAGCTCGTTGGAGCTTTGCTGGTCTTCACATTTCCAGAGTTTGGAGTCTGAGAGCAAACAGGACATGTGCAAGGCCTTTTTTAATATATTCCACATTTTAATTAGCAATCAGGGCTGATTCGTCAGCCATACCAACTGTAATGTACAAAGCATTGAGACACAGAGAAAAGGCGCATTTAGGAAATCAATTATGCTTTTATTTACATTCCCTCAAGGCGGAGACGCTGCAGAAACTGCTGAAATATTATCTTTGTCACCTCGGAGGAGCAGACAGCAAGGATGAGGTTGCAATCCAGTCTAGTCCATAAATCACTGACTGTTTAGGTAAGGATACGATGGCTGCATATTTATGAGAATCCTGATGGGAAGAGAGGCCATCCAAGGCATTGCTAAGTGTAGAGATGCTCTGCCATTTTTAAGTAGAGTATGAAGAATAAGCCCAATGAGGACAGAAGGCTGAGTCACCTTTGCCAACAGTTACCAGGCAGGATCAAAGACTGGTGTGCTGCCTCTGAGGGATGGAACTCTTGGTGGCAGATGATGGAGAAAGGAAATCTCTCCATCTCTACCAATAGGTACATTGGTGTAATATCATTTATGCTGGCTGTCCCCAAGGCCTAGAATGTTCTCCCTCACCTCTGCCTCCTAACCCCCTTGACCCCCTCTCAACTAAAGCTGTATCTTCAGCAGCAAGTTCAGGACTAGACAAGACTAGACAGGTCATCTCATCATAGGACCACAAAGCTAGATCTGAAAAGACCTTCTCAAAGGTCATCAAATCCAACCCCTTCATTTTATAGATGTGGAAACTGAGACCTGAAGAGGTGATTCGCCCATACTCACCTGGATAAGGAGCAAAGCTGAAATTTGTATTTGGGTCTTGTCATTCCAAGTGTAATGCTTACCAGTCTGTTGACTAGCATTTGGCAATACCAACTAATGTTCCAGGTCCTGTGCTGAGTATTGGAGATACAAAGAACCAATCTATGGTCTTAAAGAACTCATAGACAAATTAATGCGGGAGAAAACATGTAAACAGCCATGCACAAATAAGCTCCATACAAAATAAATTGGAGGTAATCTCAAAGGGAAGGCACTATCATTAAGGGGAATCTGGATAGACTTCTTGCAGAAGGTAAGATTTTAGGTGAGACTTGAAGGAAGCCAGGAGGTAGAGATGAGGAGGGAGAGACTTCCAGGCATGGACAATGAAAATGCATCTAGTTGTTAGATGCCGTGTCTTATGCTCTTTCTACTGTCTACCCAGGCTCTTATCTAAATTTAAATCTCCCCTTGTATCTAGCTTTGTTCTTGTTCAGTCGTTTTGGTCCTATCTGACCCTTGGGATCCCATTTGGGGTTTTCTTGGCAAAGATACTGGAGTGGTTTGCCACTTCCTTATCCAGCTCATTTTACAGATGAAGCAACTGATGCAAATAGAGTTAAATGACTTGCCCAGGGTCACGCAGCTAGTACATGTCTGAGGCCAGATTTGAACTCAGGAAGATGAATCAGACTGACTCTAGGCCTGGTGCTCTGTGCACTATGGCGCCACCTAGCTGCCGTGTCTAGCTTAGTACTTTTGCATACCCTGAGTGCTTAACGTTTATTAAGTTGACTTTTTCCCATGTAGTTGAATTGTTGCACCAGCCAGAGAGGCTAGAGCGCTAACACTCTGAACCTTGTCGGATCCACCACACCCTAGAAGCAGAAAATACTCTGTCTCTTCACCAGTTGCATGACCGTGTCATTATACACTGGGAGCCAAGAGGAGACTCTGAGATGTTATTAGAGCTTTCCTTTCCAGGAATCCCTAGCAGAGAAGCTTCTGGGGGACAGTCAGAGAAAGAAAGGAGAGTGATTGCAAGGTTGGACCAGTGAAGGCAAAGTCTCTGATGTGACTGGTGATGGAATGCATGCGTGCGAAGCAAAGCTGAGACTTGGGTGGAACAAAATGGCTAAATGGAGGAATAGCTGATGAGGTCTTGGTGATCCTTCTAGGAAGAGAGAATTCAGCTAAAACGTGTGATTGTCAGGAAAACACAAACATGTCATATGTGCTATCTTGGGATTGTGAGGAGAATGCCAGAACATTACTGAGTATTGACTATTGATAGGCATTGTTTTGCATCAGAGCAGATAATCTATGATTATGTTGCTGTCGGTTGGATATTTGAAAGGGATTTTTTACCACTTTCCAGACTCTGTCCTCCCACACTAGCCTCTCCCATCACAGCCTTTGTCCGATGCCTCCACCTCTAGACACAGAGGGAACCCTTTATTCTCAAAGGGTATTCTACATCTACAGACTGGGGGCAGGGACCATCAAGCTGAAAAGGCTTCAAGGTGGGACAATGGACTGAAAGTCCATTTTCTGAAGAGCAGCTAAGCTCAGTGCTGAGAGGCTTACCACCACCCGGTCCATAGGGCTGGTGGGGAGGGGTGTGGTTTCAAAGCCACAGATGGTTTCAAAGACCATCTATTAAGGCACAGAGGCATCATGACCTGCATGGATGGAGGGATCCTACCCTCTCTTGATCTTGAAAGTCCACCATAACAGAGTTCCCACTTACCTTTCCAATCTGATTTCATGGTACCTCCATTTTAACTTCATTCTAGTTAAACTGCCATGCTAGCTGTTCCCCATACATGACATCCCATCTCCCATCTCCACACTTTTGCCTAGGCTGTTCTGCATGCCAGGAATGCTCTTTCTCTCTGCTTTCTTTCAAAGCCCAGCTCAGCTGTTGTCTTGAAATGTGTTTTTCCTCTAGTTATCAGCACTTGTTCTCTTGAAATTACTTTATTTCATTGATGCTCTTTTCTAGGCACACTTTTAAACTAAACCTTCTTATTGTACTCCAAGATTAAGTATGGTTGAAGCATCATTTTTATATATTTTTAAAAAAAACAAAATAAAAAATTGTTTTTATTACAATGGATCATAGAATCATAGCATTTGAGCTTATCTGGTCCAATTCCCTCATTTTACAGATGATGGAACTAGGCCCAGAGAAAGGAAGTCGCATGACAAAAGGCACTGGATACATAGACCTGGGAATCATCTGCGTAGAGATGATCATTGAACCCATGGGAGGAGAGGAGATCACAGATGATGGTGGCTGTGGTTGATGATCCAGCAAAGAATCCTGGGAAGGAGCAGTCAGAAAGGTAGGGGAAAAGCCAAAAGACTCAGTGTTCCAAAAACCAAGAGAGGACAGAGTATCCGGAAACAAAGGGTGATCAACAGTATTAAGTTCTGTAAAGAGTCAAGAAGTATATAAACAAGAGACTTGGGCCAGATGGCCTCTGAGCTCCCTTCCAACTCCAAATCTATGATCTAAAAGGTAAAGGGGGAGGAGAGGAATGGAATAAGCATTCACAAAATACCTACTGTGTGCCAGGAAATGTGCTAAGTGCTTTTTACAAGTACTGTATCATTTGGCATCTCAATGCTGGAATGGAAGGGGCTGTTTGCAAAACTGAACACTAAAAAAAGAACACACAAGTGCACTTGTCTATAATAATGTAGACAAGCGAGAAGAAGTCCCCATATGCATGTCTGGAAGAGAGCATTTAGGAACCTCAGTCTTGTTGATGCAACCCTCCTCCCCTACTCTCCTCCCAGGTAAACTCCAAACATGGCTCTGATTCAGTATGGATACATGTTGAGGGAGAAGTCACAGGGAAGAAGGGGAAGGCAGGGGACACCACTAGGAACTGGGGGGGAAAGAGTGGGGGGATAGAGCACAGACCAGGTAGTAAGGGCTGGTCTGATGATGGCCTGAGTAGAGTAAAACTAGAGCAATTGGAAAAGCTCCATTAAGCCATCAAGACCTATTCATCCGTCCCAACCTCTGACCTAAGTCACAAATGATTTAAATGTCCATTTTTAATGTTAATGTACCTATGATCTCATGGATGTGGGTACACCCTCCGATGGCACAGCTCACAAATTCTCTTCCTATTCCTGTGTGTCTCACCCAGTCTGTACCAGAAGACCAGAGGCCTTCCTCAAGTCCAGAGGTTTTTAATCTTTTTTAAGTGATGGACCCTTTTGACGATCTGGTAAAATTTATGGACTCCAATTCAGAGTAATATTTTTAAATGAATAAAAGACAAAAGATTATGTAGAAAAATCAAAAGTTAATGAAAACAAAGATGTCATTTTTTTCCCAACCAAGTTCATAGATCCCCTGGAATCTATTCACAAACCAGTTAAGGGTTCGTGGAGCCCACCCCTGCTTGAAGTCTTCAAATCTCCTCTGAGGACCAAGCAAGCAAGCAACAAGCCTTTATTATTTATTTGCTACGTGCCAGGCACAGAGCTAAACTCTGGGGAAATGAAAAAAAAACAACACAGTTCCTACCCTCAAGGAGTTGACATTCTAATGGAAGTAGCTTACATTTTAATGAATCCAGTGCAGCCTCTGGCTGTGCATCTGTCATTCCTCCTCACTACATGGCTAGCCAGTCTCCTTTCTTAACCATGTATGTTCTAGATTATACCCAATACAAGTCATTATTAGTGATAAGCTGCCGTCTACTGTCACTACCACGCATGTCCATTACAGCAATCACAAAATCTTAAGGCTGTATAAGAGCTTCTTTGGGAAACAAACACAACGTACCAATTCATTTTAAATATATGGATTCTGCACTCCACCCATCTATACTCTTGACTGACCCTGTCCATGCTCCCCAATTTCCTTCCTCTACACATTTGACTAAGCCAGTCATGAATTCCTCTCATTCCCAATCCCCTTCATTTGTCAGAATGTAGAAATCCTACTCAGTCCACATGCTGCATCCATTATGAAGCCTGCTATGTTCCTTTCCCTTGCTTCTAGTCGGTAAGATTCTTCTCTAAATCTCACTTTGGGTCTCTAAGCATCCATCATGTTTTATTTTTGTTAGAGAGCTGACCTCAAAGCCAGGAAGACCTAAGTTCAAATACTGCTTCTGACCCATACTGGCTGTGTGACCTTGGACAAGTCACTTAATCCCTTGGAGGGGAGGGGGCAGGAGAGAGAGGGGAAGAAAATTTGGAACTCAAAAACTTATGGAACTGAGTGTTGTAAACTAAAAATAGAAAATAAATTTTTTAAAAAAGAAAACAAAATAAAATACTGGAAAGTCCAAAAAATAATAATAACAAGATATTTGTTAACAAATTAGTTTTGTTAATTAAAAAAGAGTCACTTAATCCCTCAGGAGTTCAGGCAATTCTAAGACTATAAATTGCAGAGAAGCTGATGACTGCCATTTTTAGAGGGAGTCATCTCACATGAGAGTTCCATATACCAAAGAAATTCCAAGTCTACTTTCTCTCCCTATTTGACCCATATTACAGATTTTTACTGAGATTATAGGATCTTAGGTCTAGAGTTGGCCTGAACCTGGTCATCTTGTCCAACTCCCTCATTTTACAGATAGAGAAACTGAGGCCCAGAAAGATTAAGTGACTTTCCCAATGTCACAAGTGGTAAAGTTAGAATCTAAATGTGGTGGTTCCACTGCCACTGATGATGAAAAGAGGTTGTAATTCTATTTATTTATTACTCTGTTCCACAAGGATGAAGATAATGTCTTCTTCCACCTTTATATCTCACCTGATACCTGACACAGTGCTCTGCCCACGGTAAGCACTTATTAAATGTTTGCTGAATGAATGCAAACCTTTGAGGGCCTTAAAGCCCAGAGAGTTGAACTGGCAAACAACTATACTTCCTTCTCTGAGCTGTCTAGTTTCAAAGCATCTACATCTACCAAGTCCTGGTCTATGATTGTGGGGTTTTTAATCTTTTTTTTCCTTAATGCCAACAGATCTCACAGTTGATGCAGCTAAATGGGTTAAGCTGGAAAATAATTCCTTTTACTCATTCTTCTGGTCTCCTCCATTTCAACCCCGAGAATCCATGGCTCAACAATGAACTTCAAGCCCCTCCCGAGGTAATAATGCCTGCTCATCTGAGGGATGCTTTAGACCCTCTGGAAACAGCTGTGGGTCACATCCTTCAAGTCTTCCAGCTGTGGGTCATTTTCATCTTTCGCTCTGGGGCTTTTTGAAATTTTACTAACTTCTTTTATCCTTTTCTGTCATACAAGTTTTGGAGATTAAAAACATCTAGGGGAGAGGGGGAGAAAAAGAGAAAGCTATTTCTCTTAACCTAAAATGGAAGAGGCTTTGGAACTAAGAAGGGGGTTAGTTCCACAAAGTTCCAGTCTTGCTCTCTATTTCAAATTCTGAGAAAAATGTAGAGATGAATCGTCAGGGCTGCTGCCAGATTCCAAACTGGGCAATCTGTTTGCTATTAAAGTAGGATCAGCCTTTCATGAATTGACATTTAAATGCTGCATGCAGATCTTTCCAATTCTGAAACGAGGGGCTGTGTGTGGGCAGACTAGGTAGCCACAATCTATCCTAATGGTGCTATTGGGATTAGTGAGTCAGCAAGAATTCTCAGGCAGAATGCTGCATAATTTTAAAGTGTCATTCTTCCAGGGAACCCTGTATTTCTATTCATTATCACATTAATGGGGGGATAGGGGCGGAAGGTCCTCCCTATTTTCTAAGAAGAAAAATGAGGCGGTGGTAAGAAAAAGACCTTATCTTTAAATTAGTCACATCATTGCTTCGTTGGTGGTAGAGGAAGAAAGATGAAACATTTTCAAAGTATGTAACTGATGTAAAAGAACAGCTCATTCCGTGCTCAAAACTTTTATCTGAAGAAATTGGAGAAAATTAGCTGTGTTGATTTGATTTGCCCAAGCCCTGGGAGGGCCCTTGGGATTGAGGGTGGATTGTTCTCAATGTGACATTTTTGTGTAAACCAATGATAAGTATAGCTGAGGCGTTGGTCAGGGAACAGTTTTCACAGTAAATCATCAAGGATTTCCACCCCTCTCTTTTCAGGCAGTCCAAGGGCATATCTCATAGCCACCTCCCCATGACCACTCTATGAAGTCCTTTGAGATGCTCCTTGATTAGGAACAAGTCACTGAGTTTACTCATCTGGAAAATGAGTCTGGTACCTGCCGCATGCCCTAGAGAGGTGGTAAGGATGAATGATTTGTGATGCTTCTTACTCCTTGGGAGAAACTTAATTATACATTATCAGCCAGGCAAATTAAGGACAGGCCCAAAGCTCTAAGACCTTGAAGAAATGAGGCTGAGATGTAGAAAGAATTTTAACAATAACAAAAAATCCACCGATGTGATGCTCTTTCTTCTCTGGGTTCCTGGAGCTTGTTGCTGGTAAATCCAACATGGCTTCAACCCTTGACGAGTGTAGCTACAGCTGATAAATCTTTTATAAGGTTGATGACTCCTGAGGAAAATGGAACTGTTTTGCATTTGTTTAGTGAGAAAATGTTAACCCCAAATCTGTTAAACTAAGTTTTTTCAATAGCCTTATAAAAGAATCCGCAGCCTTTGTCCTATTTCATTAATTGGGCATTGCTGTTAGGTGACATCATATCAAACTCTTGTAGCTCAGTGGTAGGAACTTTGGACTGGGAAGCAAGAGACCTGGGTTCTAGTCTCAGACTTGCCACTAGCAAGCTATGTGATGTTGGGCCTCAGGGTCATTGTCCATAAAAGGAAAGGGTTACGTGGTATAAACTCTAAATTCTGTCAGGTCTTCCAGTCCAGGATGCTATGAAAATACGTACCAGTAACAACTTCACATTTTGGGGCTTCAATTTACCCATCAGAAAAATGAGGGGGGCTATACTTGGTGGCCTCTTAGTACATCTCCAGGCAATAACTATAGCAATAGTAATTTGTATTGTATTGTTGTTCAGTCATTTTCAGTTGTGTCTGATTGTTTGTGACCCCATTTGGGGTTTTCTTGGCACAGATACTGGAGTGGTTTGCCATTTCCTTCTCCAACTCATTTTATGGATAAGGAAACTGAGGCAAATAGGATTAAGTGACTTGACCGGGGACAGTAAGTGTCCAAGAACAGATTTGAACTCAGAAAGATGAGACAGTCCGACAGATAATTAGCCTACTCTGTGCTGATCACAACTCCAGGATGGAGGAGCTCCAATTTGGCATGAATTCACATAAGAAAGATATAAAGGTTTAATTGCCCACATACATTAACATAGCTACTTTAAAAAGCTAATGACATCTTAGAAGGCATTAATGGAAGCTGGACTCTGAGTGATTAGAAAACTAAAAACCAATCCCAGAGAGCAGATCATGAAAATATGCCTCCTTCATGGCAAAGAGGTAGGGAGCTATTAGAACACAGTGATGTATACATTGTCAGATACTGTCACTACATACGAGATTTTTCAAAAATTGTTATTCGTTGTCAAAAGGGAGGATTCCCCCCCAAAAGATAACCAATGTAAAGTTTTTAAATCAGTTTTAAAAATCATAAGTCAAAAAAAGATTAAAAACCATCATGTATAGAAAGAGAAAGAACTAAAACAAAGGGAAAGAAAAAGAAATAAATATATCCCAAAGGTTATTGAAGATGGTTCCTGCTTTCAAGGAGTTTGCCATCTGGTAGGAAGATGCCCAGTATATACAATTAATTATTGTATTCCCTCATGCACAGGGAAATCGGGGGCATATATATAAGAGAAAAGTTGATTTGGGGGAAAAGGATCACAGATGGAAGATTCATATAAGGGATATTGCACAGACTTAGAAGCAGTGACTGATTTTGATGAATATGGGAGCCAGAACAAGATTGCAACAGGATGAAGATAGAGGCGTGCTTCACTCACATACCCATTTGCAGGGAGGAGTTGGTACCAGAAATACTGAGATGACAATAGAGATTCAATGGGACTGAGACAACAGGGCATCCCTTGCCAGTGGACAAAGACTCTTTGCACCAGGAACCATTTGCACCAAAGATCAATGAAGAATAAAACCTATACAGGGAAGAGCAAACCTGAAGACCTTGACCTTTTCTGGTGCTGTGAATCTTACAGTTAGATTTCATATAGGTCCTTGAGGGAGGTAGAAACCACCAGAAGGGAATGAAAAGGAAAGGGAAGAGAAAGAAAGGGGGAGGAGAAAAGGGAAGAGAAAAGGGGAGAGAGAGAGAAAGAGGAGGGGAGAAGGAAGAAAAGGGGGGAGGAAGAGGGAAAGGAGAGGGCAGTGAAGGGGAGGACATATACCAAAGACAACAGTCTGAGTTGGTCAGAACACATCTGGAAAGTCCAGTGCTGAATGTCGCACTTGAGAAGGGACAGACACAAACAAGAGTGTTTCCAGAGAAGTTGATAAGGGATCTGACAACAATAACATGAAGTTCAAAGAATGAGAGTGTGATTATCCTGAAGGAAAGAAAACGAAGAGGAGGTATGACAACTATTTTTAACTCCGAAGAGTTGTCACATAAAAAAGGCAACAGACTCACTCTGTGTTGCCCCCAAGGGAAAAACTAAGGAGACAGATCTATGACTCAACAGAAGAAAAAACTTTTTCACAATTAAAGGTATCCAACAGAATAGACTTTCTCTACGGATACTGAACTCTCCAACACTGGAAGAGTTCAAACAGAAATTGGATAACCATTTCTATAAGATGTGGAAGATTGAACTAAAGGGCCTAGGACATTGCCACCAACTCTAAATACTGTGCTTTTATTGGTGGGACCCACTTAAGCATAGCATCAAATAGAATCCAGAAATATAAATGTACATTATTTTTCAATATAATCACCTCTTAGCTCAACGGCTATTCCAGTGATTGGTATGCTTTTTTATTCCATCTGACAAGAAAGTTTAGAGTCAAATGTAGCAAATTGCTTCCCACATTTTGCATATCTGTATGAGCTCTGAATTTGCACCCTTCAGTAGATTTGTTTTGAGGAGGCATCTGGGTTAAGTGACTTGCCCAGGGTCACACAGTGAGGTTAGATTTGAACTCATGTCCTCCTGACTCCAGCGCTGGTGCTTTATGTACTGTGCCATCCAGTTGCACCCCCCGGTGGATTTTTAAATGGACTCTACATCTAAAAATGGCAAGGCATGGGATGGAGAGGGAGCATGGGGCCGATGATGGAAGGGTCTCAAATTCTGACTCCCGAAGGAACCCTTGCCTTGCTTTGGCAGTGTGGAGGCGAACATGGCCCTCTCACTTTTCTCCGGTGCCACCCGTGATATCTTAAGCCTAGTACAATGTCTTACACATAGCAGGTACCCAGGGTTTATTGGATGAGTAGATGAACCAAGGAAAGAAAGAAATGTTCAGTAGGAAGCATCTGACACTACTTTCATCTTAATAGAAATGAGCCAAAATGGATAGTATGGAACTTAGAGTTGGTAAGAATTAGGTTCAAAACCTTCCTCTGACACCTAGCTATGAGACCAGGAGCAAATCACTTGACTCTTGCTAGCCTCAGTTTACTCATCTGTAAAATGCATATAATAATCCCTCTCGTACCTACCTCACAAGACATGTGTACGTTGTGGGGAAATGTATGTAAATGGATTTCAAAATTTAAAGTGATTATATGTGTGTGTTTTATACTGTATGCATGTATGTATATGTATAAATATATGTGTATGTATATAAACAGATATACACATTGGTGCATTTCTATGCATTATATGTGTGTTTGTGTGTGTGTGTGTGTGTATATAGTATGTATATATATATATATATATTCTTTACCTATCTTTATAGAAAGGTGGGAGGAGGGGCAGACCTGTCATTTCATCAGTGTTAGGACCCCCCATTGTGGAGAATCCCTCCACCAATGCAGAGCAGTGTCTTGGAGTCTTACAGTGCCTGGGACACTGAGAGGTTGAATGACTCTCCTTGGTTAGTACGTTTCAAAAGCAGTACTTAGATTCATAATTCATAGAGTTTAAGCTGGAAATGACCTTACGGGTCATTGAGTCCAAATCCCTTATTTTATACACAAAAAGACTGAGGCAGAAAGAGGTTAGGTGACTTGCCCAGGGCCACACATCTAGGAAATATCTGAGGGGACAGTTGAGCTTGGGACTTCCTGGCTCCATGTTCAGAGCTCTTAGCACCACACCGCGCTGCCCCTCCTTTTCCTGAGTCCAGGGTTTGCTTTCTATCCACCACACCATGCTGCGTGTAATATTATAGGATCATACCCATGCACAAATTGAATCATCCTGAGATGCTTGGCATATTCTTAGGTTTTATGCTCTGGAGCTGGAGAAGAATGGGTGGATTTCCACTGAACTTGTAGCTTTTTGTTTTCTACACCATAAGGTTATACCTATGTTTCTGGAGAGTTCATCCTACTTATTTTTGTTATAACTATCCCCATATTGCTTTTGACTTAATGACTTCTGGCAGTGAAACCGACTGACAATCCACTGTCAAATAGCTCTGGAGCAGGAGGGAGTCCGCCATTTTTTTTTAACATGACAACACTGCCAACTCTACATGGAATTTCTGAGTACTTCACATTCAGACTTCCAGTAACGAGAAGATAATGGCACACACTTCAATTCTCTAAATACTACACATTCAAGCTTAAAGTAATGAGACCACAATGGTACTCCAATACTCTGAGTACCGTCAAGCTGGTAATAATGGAATGATAATGGTCTGTGTTTCAATACTATGAGCTCTGAATATGTAGGCATGCGATAATGAGAAGATAACAGTTTAGAATTCCAGGGATCCATGATTTTGTCAGTGGGGGAATTCTGTTCAATGACCCTGTACAGTTTAGTTGGTAATTGAGACTGGCTTGGATAACACACCTCCCTGTGGCCACACTGGTGAAGAATCTCTCAGAAATGCAGGTAGGTAGGGAAGCCTATAGTCATACAGTCAGATGCCTGGGCCCCAACATGGACACTTTCCAACTTGATAGAACCTGCCTAAGCTCGTGGTCCTTGAACATGGTCTTCGAGATTCCAAGGTCGCCTCCATACCACAAGGAAGTATCACGAGACTTTAGTAAAGTCATCATACATGGATCTGGAGAAGTTTGCTTGGGTTGCTGATTACCCAGTGTTCAAAGTGTTAGAAATCTAACAATGTGATGGCACCAAAATGAAACCAAACAGAAAGAACATTGTTCTGATCCCTCAAGGGAACTTGTGTTGCTTCAGGCTCATAAATAGAGTCATCAATTATTGTATTAAGGTTGTGCCAATGAATGAATGAATGAATGAAGAGCATATGTTAAGTGCTTACTATGTGCCAAATACTAAGTGCTAAGGTTACAAATATTAATGGAGAGTCAGTCCCTGTCCTCAAGGAGCTTAAACTCTAATGAGAGAGACAACACATAGGAGAATGGTAGCCAGGGGGAGTTACTTGTCATCTGCTTTCCAGAAGCAATGGTAGAAGAGGTCTGATTACTGTTCCAAGAGCAGGGTTGGGGGTGGGAGGGGGCAGAGAGAGAGAGAGAGAGAGAGAAGGAAGGAAGGAAGGAAGGAAAGAAAGATGTGCACAGACATAGAGTGGTAAAGTACAGCATGAAGCTGAGGAAGACATGATCCCAGGGAGCACAGAGCTGAGTGACTTAGCTCCTCCCAGTCATGGTCTTATGCCAAAGTCAAGGAATCCCAGCATTTTAGAGATCAGAGCTCAAGTGCTGGCCATCAGAGAGTTCCAGCTGACAAAACATCAGAAAAAATTTCTTGTATTTGTGTTATTAGATTGGGAAAAACCACTGTCCTGAATTCTTTCTCTAATTTTTTTTCAATTAAATAGTTAGCAAATACTTATCTGTATTTCATCATGGCTGTTTAGGTTTTAAAGAAACAAATTGCATTTTAACATTTCAATATGTTTTGGATGGCTCTGACGTAAAAAATCTCACTTCTAAAATTGTAATAATTAGGCATGAAAGAATTAAGCTAAAAGCATGTGGGCAGAGCCCCACAGAACAAATTGGATTGATTCCCTTTCCACCTAATCTATCCCAATGCATTTCTTTTTTTAAAAAATCTATCAGCCTCGTGCAATTTTCCTCAGCCCTTCCCACACTTTCTAGAGTGACAGCAAAGATGACTCTGAGAGCAATGAGCTTTCAGTGCCTGGAGGGGCACAGAACCAGGGCTTTGCCACATTTTCCATTTTGATGAACTTCATAAAATCATACAGAGCCAGCTGGGTTTCAATGAAGTTTGTGATCAAATCCTCTCAGGCCTTAGCCCATGTACTCAGGTTCTTTGAGAGGGCTAATTTGGTTTCTTTCTAAGTCAGAAAGCCCTGAGTTGAATTTTGCTTTAGACACTGACTAGCTGTGTGACCCTGGGCAAGTCAGTTGCTTGTCTCCCTATGCCTCCTTTCAGGTTCCTTCTTCTGAAGCTTGTTTGAAATAATCACAGTCATTCCACATTTTCCCAGAGGAGCCAGGACCCAAGGGCTGCTTTAGAAACACACACAGAATCTTGTTATTTATTCCTAGTGCCGAAGCATGAGTCACCTCACACACACACCACTGGTTTGGTTTCCCAGCTAAGACATATCTACCATCTTCCTCTGTTTCCAGAGTGCCTGCTTGTATTGACCCACTTCTGCAGCCTGGAGACGGTAATTATGTGCTAGCTGCTTGTAACACTATTGGCTTTTTAATTCCCAGGTTACACGTCTGCTGATGACTCACCCAGAGAAATAGTCATTTACTCAGTTGAATCTAACGTAAACTTCCAGGTGTAATAGGAGAGAGGTGGGGCAATTTGACAGGAAAAAAAAATTACCTATGAGGGAAGTTTTTACGTTAACTTCCAGACCTAAATTATATTGAAGGACTAGTGAAAGTATTCCTTCCTCCATTCAGTGGCCCCTGATCTCTCCAGCTGAAGGTAATCATTCCCTCATTTTTGCCTTCTCCTTGAACATTTTCCCATTGGTGTGTGAGCATCATTTCCTCTACTAGACTATAAGCTCCATGACAGCACATTCTACAGCCTAGTCATCTTTATCCCCAGGGCTAGGCAGCATGTAGTAGAGACTTCACAAATGCTGGAAGAGTATTTTGCGATTGTGGTGAATCTCTGAAGCCAAGGAAGGAAGGAGTATCTAGATGGAGAGGGTGGGCAATACTGTGAAATGCTACAGAGAGGTCAAGATGGATCCTAGATCTAGAGATGGAAGGGACTCCAGAGTCATCCAGACCCACCTCCTCCCTTTACAAATGTTTGCAGCTCGGTGGTTTAGTGGATACAATGGTGGACTTCGAGTCAGAGACCTGGATTTTGAAGCCTGCTTTAGACACTCACTAGCTAGGGGCCCTGGGAAAGTCACTTGACCCCTGTTTGACTCAGTTTGCTCATCTGTAAAATGCAGATCATAACAGCATGTACCTCCAAAGGCTGTTGCAAGGATAAAATGAGATAGTGTTTTGTAAAGTACTATACAAATGCTAGCTGTAATTGCTGTTATTCAAACCAGATCAACTACCTTGCACAGCCATGGTGAGAGGATGAGCTCCGGACCAAACAGGAAAAGAGGCAATTACTAAGGAGAAAATAGATAATTTTGATTATGTGACACCGAAAAGCCTTTTGCATTATATAACTAGGCTAAGAAGGGAAGCAATCAACTGAGGGAAAATCTTTTTTATCAAATATATCTGATAAGGGTCCGATGTGATATATGTTTCTATTATATATTTCTGTTAGTCACCTATATATGTGTATGTATGATATATATAAATATATAATATAACATAACATAAACATGATGACATGATATGACATGATATAACATAACATAATATAACATAATATGATATGATATGATATGATATGATATGATATGATATGATATATAAATATGTATATTTATATATGCATATAATTAATAGAAATACATAAGACCAAAAGCCATTCTCCCACAGTTAAGTGGTCAAAGGATATGGACAGTTCTCAAAAGAACCACAAATTATTCATAACTATATGAACCATTGTTCCATATCCTTAGTAAGAGACAAGCAAAACAACTCTGGAGTTTCACTTCATATTCACCTAATTACCCAAGATGACAAAAGGTAGGAATAGTCAATGTTTAAGAGGTTTGGGGGAAAACCAGCACACTAATGCACTATGGCTGGAACTGTGAATTGGCTTAGCCATTCTGGACAGGCATTTGGAATGATACGTTAAAAAAAAAAAGGCTAAAATGTCCCTACCCTTTGACCCAGAGATTCTATTGTTAGGCATATGCCCCAGAGAGGTCATTGATAAGAAGAAAATCTCCATAAAAATGAAAATATTTATTTTCGCTTTGTTCAGTTGTTTAGTCATGATTGACTCTATGTGACCCCGTGGACCATAGCCCTTCTGTTCTTTCCTATCTCTCAAAGTCTGTTTGATTCATGTTCATTGTTCCCATGACACTATCTATCCTTCTCCTTCTCTGCCATTCCCTTTTCCTTTTGCCTCCAATCTTTCCCCAAATCAGGGTCTTTTCCAATGAGTCCCATCTTCTCATTATGTGGTCAAAGTATTTAAGCTTCAGCTTCAGTATTTGACCTTGCAGTGAATAGCCTGAACTAATTTCTTTAAGTATTGACTGATTTATCTCCTCGCTGTCCAAGGGACTCTCAAAAGTCTTTTCCTGCACCACAATCTGAAAGCATCGATTCAGGGGCACTCAGCTCTCCTTATTGTTTCACAGCCCTACATTACCACTGGAAAAGCCACAGCTTAACTATATGAACCTTTTTTGGCAAGGTAATCTCTGCCTTTTAACATGCTGCCCAAATTTGACATAGTTTTCCTTTCAAGGAGCAAGTATCTTCCTTTCATGGCTGCAGTGACCGTCTGCAGTGATCTTTGAGTCCAAGAACATAAAATCTGACACTGCTTCCATTTCTTCTCCCTCTATTTGCCAGGAAGTGATGGGAGCAGTTGCCAAGATCTTAGTTGTTTTGTTGTTGCTTTTATGTCAAGCTTCAAGCCAGTTTTTATACCCTTTCACCCACATCAAGAGTCTTCTTAATATCTTCTTCACTTTCTGCCCTCAGAGTGATATCATCTGCACATCTGAGATTGTTGCTATTTCTCCCAGCAACCTTAATTCCAGATTTTGTTTTATATAGCACTTTTTGTGGTGGCAAAAAACTAGAAACAAAGAAGATGTCTATCATTTAGAGAAACTGTGGTACAATTGCGTGTAATGGAATATTTCCTTGCTGTTAAGAACAACAAATATGATAAATACACAGAAGCATGAAAAGATGTACATGAACTGATGCAAAATAAAGTAGAATAAAAATTGAGTGTGTATATATATGCATACACAGAGATAGATATATATGTCCACAACAATGTAAATGTAAATAACAGCCACAAAACAACTGAAAATGTTCCAAAATTACAAAGAGCAGGCTTGGCCCCAATGAATAGATATGGGAAGATATCTCCATAACTCTTCTGCAGAACTCGGGTGTCCATGCACTCTAGGGTGGAATATCACTTATACTGCCAGATCTTTTTAATGACCAGTTTTGCTCTTTTTTTTAATCAGGAAAATTGAGAATTCAAAGGAAATGGATAATTATCAACAGAACAATTAAATACCCAAATTTAAAAAAACAAGGAACATACCCAATGTCAGAAAGAAATCATTTTTTCTTTATAAACTGTTTCTTTAAAAATTATAAACTTTTTTTCTTTTTCTTTATACTTCTTTAAAAATTATTTATAGATGGGTGGCATTCTAGGAGGAGAAAAGGAAGAAATACAAGGGTAAATTTAAGTTATGTAAAAAACAAAAGATATCAATAAAACAAAGTTTTTAAAGAAAATGAATGTTACAAAGTTACAAAGAACAAGCATGCCCCTAAAGAAGAGATAAGACACTTCAAGTCCTGACTCCTTTGAAGAGGTGGGGTAAGGGGGGCAGAGAAAGAGTGTCAATGATGTGGAAGGATGCATGTGATGCCAATTTTTTTTATGTATTGATTGGTTTTCTTGAATTTTTTTTCACTTCTTTTTTTTTAAATTACTTGTTATAAAATCTAGGTGATGTGAAAATAAGAGATAAACAAAATCTATTTCAAAACATTCAGAACGAAAATGAAGGGATGGGACAAAATGTATCATGCTTCAGGCAATTTGAAAAAGTAAGAGTTGCATCATACTTTCAGATACAGTAATAATAAAAATTGTCAAAAGAAACCAACGGAGAAATTATGCTATAGAACTGGTGTAATTATTCTGAAAAATGCCTTGAAATTACACACACAAGATCACTAAATCGTCCACGGCATATGACTTAGCAATATCACTACCTGCTATATATACTCCAAGGAGATCAAAGACAGGCAAAAATAGTTGCAGCAACAAAGACCTAGAAACAAAATGGGTGCCCATCATTTGGGAAATAGCTGAACAAATTGGGATGCGTTGAATATAATTCTACTCTAAGAAATAACAACTATGGAAAATTCCAATAGACTTCGGTAAACATGTGTGAACTGAAGCAGAAAGACATAAACAAAACCAGGAGAGTAATTGATATTATGTCCACAATAATGTAAAGGAAAATGGTACTAAAAGATTTCAAAACTATAATCTATGCAGCAAATATGATTTCAGCAGGTTGATAGGGAAGCATGAACTAGATGTGGGACGAGGCACACTGTTTCAGACATGGACAATGAATGAATAAAACACTTAATAAGCACTTACTATGGGCAAAGCATTAAGTTAAGCTCTGGGGAAACAAATAGAAAAGAAAGACATGGACGATATGTTAATTTGTTTTGTTTGACTATTCTTATTTGTTACACAAGGAGAGCTCTGTTCAGGAGGGGAAGGAAATCAATTGGACTTGGCAGTGATGTAAAAGAAAAGAATCTCCCTAAATCATTTAAAAATAAAAAATAGGGGCAGTTAGGTGGCACAGTGAGCAAAGCACCGGCCCTGGAGTCAGGAGGACCTGAATTCAAATCTGGCCTCAGACACTTGACACATTTACTAGCTGTGTGACCTTGGGCAAGTCACTTAACCCCAATTGCCCTCAAAAAACAAAAACAATAAAAATTAAAAATACCAGAAACTAGACAGTAAACCATACACACTGAAAAAAAATTTCATTACTCCAAATTCTGCAATGGATGTGTGATTTCATCAATGTGGATAAATGCAGCTCTCAATCCATCCATCCCTGCCCTTCCTGTGAAATCTTTGTCCTTGTTTTCCCAAAGGTTTACTACAGGGTATCTACCCAACGAGCTGAAGTCCTTCCTATGCATTAAATGGCATAATGTCTAAGTTCCTAAAGGCAAATCTAGCTAAACTGCTAATAGACACCAAGAGTAACACAATAATTATAGGAGATTTTAATATCCCTCTCTTAGAGCTAGATAAATCCAGAAAGGTAAACAAGGTAGAAAAAAGAAAGAAAACATAGTTCTACACAGTTTGTTGGAGGCAGAGGAGGAATGGACTTGAAAGACGAGTAAAGAATTCTGAAGTAGAGAAGTATAGATATGGAACTTTAACCAAAAGTGATCATGTGCTGAAGCATAAAGAAACCTTAAATAAATGTAAACATGCAAAAATAATCAGCATCTTTTATAATCTACAACAATTAAAAAACAGGAATGAAAGAAACTTGAGGAAAAAATACAGAAATAATTGGAAATTAAGTAACAGGTGGGTCTAGGAACAAATCGTGAAAATAATAATTATATTGAAAAGAATGAGACAACATATCAAAATTTCAATGATGGAGTTAAAGCAGTCCTCAGAAGAAAAAGTCTATCTCAGAAAACATTTTAACAAAACAAAAAAATAAATTAGGGGACTATTTGAATTGTTTTTTAAACTAGAAAATAATAAATAATTATCCCCAAAACAAACACAAAAGAAATCTTGAAAATTATAGAAATAAAAGTGAAAATAAAAATTACCAAAGAAAAAAATTAATGTGAATGTACAACAGAAAGGAGCTAATGAGACCTCTCACAAGTGCCTATGCCCAATTATATGCCAGAAAAACTAAGAATTCAAAGGAAATTGATGATCATCAACAAAACTATCAAAGACCCAAAATTTTAAAAAATGAGAAATATGCACCTAATGTCAAAAAGAGAAATAATTGAGCTATCAAAGGGGAAAAAAAACCTTAGTCCAGATGAATTTACAAAGAGCAAATAAATACATGCTACAAATATTTTTCTAATTGAGAAAGAAGAAAATTTAACTGAATCTCTTTTATGAGACAAATAGGGTCCCCAAAGCCCAAACCATGGAGGGTGAAAGAAGAGAAAGAGAGCAACAAACCAATCTCATCCATGAACATTGATACAAAAAAAAAAAAAATAGAAATATCTTGGGGAAGAAAGATTACAGCAATGTCCAACTCTTTGTGACCCCATTTGGGGTTTTCTTGGCAAAGATACTAGAGTGGTTTGCCATTTCCTCCTCCAGCTCATTTTATAGATGTGAAATTGAGGCAAACAGGTTGAAGTGATCACCCAGGGTCCCACAGCTAGTAAATGTCTGAGGCTGAATTTGAACTCACAAAGATGTCTTCTTGATTCCAGACCCAGTGGTCTATCCACTGTGCCACCTAGTTGCACCCTAAACTCGCTTTGACCAAGTTGGATTAGTGTCAGTGATAAAAGGAATGTCAAAGACTATAAGATAAACCTGGAAAGGAAAGGTGGCAACCAACTATGGATGGCTGTGAAAAATAAGCAAAGGACTTAGACCACTGCTAGGTAGGTAATAGGTAGCCACTGGAGATGGTTGAGAGAAATATTGCCATTACCAGATCTACAAAGATTAGTTTGGCAGTGGTTTGAGAAGTGGATTAAAGGTGGGGAGAGAATGGAAACCGTAACTTCTTCAAGAGTAAGACTTTCATTTCCGTCTTCATACCCCTAGCACAATGTCTAGCTTCTGGTGAGCAAAAATGGTTACTGAATTAAAGCAGGAAAATCATTGCCGTAGGCCAGATAAGTAGGAATGAGGGTAGTAGCAATGGGAAGAGAGGAAGAGATTGTTGTGAGGAGGATTTCAGAGGCCAAATAGTAAGGCTTTGCAATTGACTGGATAAGAGAGAAAGGGGTATAGAAAATCTCTTGGTATAGAAAAATCTCTTTTAAAAGTCTGGCAATGAAGGAGGAAAAAAAAGGGGTAGGATAGTATCTGGATATTGTTCAATGGAAAGGTTTTGGTTTTGGTTTTAATGTGGGCATATTTGTAGGCAGAACAAGTTGGGAGGAGAGGAGTGGCGGGAGAGAGAGCAAACGAGAGAGAGGGCAGAAGACGGAGGTAAGGGAGAGAAAGAAAGAGAAGGAAGAAGGGAAAGGGAGAAGGAAAGAGAAGTAAAGACTTATGGAACAACGTCCTGGAAGAGGGAGAAGACAACATGATCCAGGGCACAGTAAAGGGATTTGTTTTAGAGAGATAGAAATACCTTGACCTCTGTAACTAGAAAGGACTGAGCAGATGATGTTCCTGAAGGGTTACAAGGGTAGCGAACCTATGGCCTCAAGGCCACATGTGGCTTTCTAGGACCTTGGGTGCTGCCTTTTGACTGAGTCCAAGTTTTACAGAAAAAAATCCTTTTAGTGAGGGGATTTGTTCTGTGAAGTTTGGATTCAGTCAAAGGGACTTAGAGGGACACAAGTGGCCTCAAGGCCACAGGTTCCCTGAACCTGCTAAAGAGTAGCAGAAGATGAGGGAACTCACATCAGGACTCAATCTCGGTAATGAAATAGGCTGCCATCTGCTCTAAGTATAGAAGATTAGGAGTACAGTTAAGGAGAGAAAAACACTCAGAAAAATCAATCGCTACGGACAATGAAACAGGGAACTGATAAGCTTGGTGGAACAGGATGGCTGGGCACCAGGGAAAGTCCAACAGAAGGGTGGACACTACCATCAGCTCCATTTCATGGCTTTCTTCAAGAATATTCAGCAGCCCTGAAACACAAATGAAGAAATAGAATATGCCATAGGGTAAGGATAGGATGAGGACTAGTTTGGAAATGGAGAAAAGTAGAGATGGGAGATTCTGGCCTGCTGTAGTGAATCATTAAAAGGGCTGACCATGAGGCTAAGGCTGGGTGTGAAGGCAAGAAAAACTAGAGTACAATTCATGCTTGCCTTTTTTTCCTCCCTTTTTTTATTCTTTTTCTCTCTTTTGTTTTTGGATTTTTTTTTGTTTTGTTTTGTTTGTTGGTTCTGTTTCTTCTTTCTCATGATTCATTCCATTAGTCATGGTTCTTCTCCGTAACTTGACTAGTGTGTAAATTAATTCAATGCAAAGTTATACATGGAGGTTATATGGGATTCCATGCCGTCTTGGGGAGGGAGGGGGGAAGGGAGGGAAGAAGGTCTGGAACTTGGGATTATGTAGAGCCGTGTTTTAAGCTAAAAATAAAAAAAATTTAATTTAAAAAAATAAATAAAAAACTAGAGTATGAGAGATCGACGGGGAAAACATGGAGGGGTCAGGATACAATGAGGATAATGACATTTGTTGTGAGAAAGCATAAGGAGGCAGAATTAATGAGTGAATAAATGAAAAAGAACTTGTTACATGCTTCCTATGTACAAAGCACTGGGGATACAAATAGAAATGCCATCAATCTTTGCTTACATTCTGATGAGGAAGACAAGATGGCTCTTCAGCTGCAAGTCACACGGAAGGGTCCAATGGCCCTCACAGTGAAATATATCTTCTTTGTTGTCACCTGAGTGACAAAAACTATATTTGCTTCCAAAGCTGAACTGTTTGAAGACGTGAAAACAGAGGTAGAAACCAATTAGAAGGCTGTGGCAATAAACTAAGCAAGAAGTGATGAGGGCCAGCACTAAGATGATCACTGTGTGAGTGGAAAGAAGAGGCTGGATGTGAGACATGTTGTGGTAAAAATGGCAAAGTTTAGCAGCAGAATGAATATATGAGAGAAGAGAGAGGAGGAGAGGATAATGTTAAAAATTATATGCCTATTGCTGTTTCAGGAAGGGGGGAGGGGAGAAAGGAAGGCATAGAATTTGGAATTCAAAACTTTTTTTAAAAATGTTAAAAATTGTTTTTACGTGTAATTAGGGGAAAAAAATATTATTGTAAAAAATTATATGCCTAAGATACTGAAAGGATTGTGGTGCGTTTGACAGAAATAAAAATATTTAGAAGACGGGAAGATTTATAGGAAAAGATATTGAGCTCAGCTTTGGACGTGTGTAGTTAAGTGTCTCAGGGAGACCTATTATGTGCCCAGTGTTGTGCTAAGTTTTACAAATAATACCCTACTTGATCCTCACAACAGCCCTGCCTGTGAGGAATGTGCTATTATCATTCCCACTTTTACAGGTGAAAAAACAAACTGAGGCAGACAGAGACTAAGTGACTTGCCCAGGGTCACACAGCTTTGTGTCTAAGGCCAGGTTTGAACTCAAGTCTTCCCAATTCCATGCCCAGAGGTCTGTCCACTGCACCACCTAACAGCCTCTAGGTTTACTCTCCAGCATATATCAAGGACTAAAGCTTGGGGGAAGAGACTGGGGCTGGATATATAGGATTGTCAACATGAATATCAAAGTCCCCAAAGATGGTGGAATAGAGGTAAGTCCTAAAGTCATTGAGAAAAGTGAGTGAAGTAGAGTCCAACAAATAGCAGCCCCAAGGACAGAAAGAGGGTAGTATAATCAAACCACATGAACTTCAAAAGAGGAAGGATTATATGGAGTTAGAGGAAACTGTCCGAAAGGGGTAGAAGCAGGCCCACATCATGTCAATTCTTCCTCTTAGATCTGTCTCTGCCCTCAAAGATTACATTCTAATGGGGAGACACAATCTATAAAGAAGGGAACTGAAAAGCAGAAGGGGGAAGGGAGAAATTAGTATAGACAGGAGCAGAGCTGGGAGAGGAATGTTCGTATTTCCATAGGAGACACCCTCCCAATACAAGATGTTGTACTCCTCTCCTCCCTTCCCTACATCCCTGCCCCAGTATAGACCAGCTACATAACTTATCCTAATTCCAAACTGAAGAAATTCCCACTTCTTCCTTTCTATCCTCCTTGTTAGAAAGAAATCAATTAGATGAACAAAGTGAGATGTTAATCTTGCTTTTCTTCTTTCTGGTGTTCGAGTAAGCTCTGAGAAGTGAAAACATATCTCAGGTACTACACGATCTGCAACCTCCCTGCTGGAGAGTACTCTGCTCACCTCCCTATCACAGGACAGGGAGAAAGCATCAACATAATCTACTCTCTTCTGCTGTTTCCAAGCAATTTTTCTTTTGAAGTCCATCTCATGTTGGGAGTCACCTAACAGTAGACCTGCCAAAGAGAAACAATCTTACTGGCAAGCAGTTGGAGTTAAACCAATTTTTTTTTTTTGGTCCAGGACTGATTTCATGAATGTGGGGAACTCCTGGCATGGAAACTCCCTCTTCCAAAGGCTGTCAGCACCTACTCTTCAAGAATTACCTGGAACACTGTGAGGTGAAAGGCTTTGCCCTGGGTCATGTTGCTAGTACGTGTTGCAAGCAGAACTTGAACCCAGATCATCCTGTCTGAGACCCACTCCCTTACCCACTACACATCATACTGCCTCGCTAGCAAAACATTAGCATTATAAATTTGAAAATATCTCTTCATTCCCTAGAGGTTTTGTTTTCCATAGACAGTAGAGTAAGTCACAGTGATGAAGTGTTAATGAGAGTGACCTTAAAATAAGATGAGAGACTTACCAGTTTTGTCCAACAGCATGAAAGGTGAGATTTTCCTAGCAATGAATATTTATGAAGCAGCTTTTCTATATATCACTCCCACAGAGCACTTAGCAGTCTATGGAGCCGTCTGAAGTCACTCATGTAATAGGTTTTGTCCTTGTAGCAGAAGGATTCCTGCTTTGATGATAACCATGTGAGCTCCTTGAGGGTAGGGTCCGTTTTGCCTGGTCAGCACTTAAATCAGTGTTTGCTGAACTGAAGTATCCAAGGGGGATGAATATGGATGACACTAACAAGACTAGAAGTCTTGAATGAAACCTTTTTCCCCTTTCTAAAGCATAACTGGGCTGCCAAAGTAAAAAAGGGGGCTACGTGACAGTCCAAGTGAATGTTCGTATCCAAATAAATGTGGCAAAAGATGATTAATCGAAAAACATTTATTAAATACTACTATGTGCCAGGCATTGTGCTAAGCTGGGGAATCGGTCTACCAGAAGAACGAAGGATTTACAATGTAATGGAAGAAGATGATGAGTAAAAGGAAGTTAATGGGAGTTAATAAAGGCCTTGCCGGCACGAGCCGGTGTTTCAAGGCCTGAAGCGCTTTCACACGACTGCAAGTTGAAGAAATGTTGCTGACCTGCACTGCCAAGAGTGGTTTCCACCCCTAGGAGTTACCTAGACCAAGGCAGTCATAGGTTCAGTCTCTATCTGTACCCCCATCATTCATGGGGGACCCAGAGCTAGGCACCAGAACAGGAGAACAGACAACATCCCTTCAAGCTTAGCCAGGAATGTCAGTCCTGGTATTCCCACCATAATAGGACTTGCTCTTAAGGCGCTCACATTCAACTCAGAGGGATAACATGCAATTAAAATTCATAGAACATGTATATAAACCAAATGGAAGTTAATCTCGGAGGCAAGGCACTAATATTGATAAGAAGGGAGAAGAGGAGGAAAGGCCCCTCAACAGGTGGGGTGAGCTGAGTCTTGAAGACAACCAAGAGGATGAGTTGAGGAGGGAAGACTACTCCAGCTGGGCAAGGGAGATAGCCAGTAAAAACAGAGTCAAGAGGTGGAGCGTCTGGGGTGAGAAACATGAAGGCCAGCATGGCAGGACCACAGAGCAAGTGGAGGGGTATCTCAGAGACTTCCCTGGATAGTGTGCAGGTACAAATACATACCTCGTTCCTTATGTGAAAAGGTTTTACTTACACACACACACACACACACGCACGCACACACACGCAAACACACACAATGACTCAACTTTTTTTCCCTAATAAGCCTTCCTTATTGTATAATGGCTTACATTTTCTACAGTGTGCTAAACCTACAAAAGCATTTCCCCGTGTATTTTCTTATTGGACCTTCATGACAGCCCTGTGCTGTAGACAGTGATCTTCCCCCTTTGAAGATGACAAAACCTTCATCCAGACAGATTAAGGGATACACCAGAAGCCAGTGGAGGAAGAGGCTGCTGACTTCCTGGCAGGACAACAGGCTCTGGGGCTTTGCCAGGGGCAGCAATGTTTCCATCACACGTTAAGACCTGTCATGTAGCAAGAAGAGGACACCACAGTGGGGGGGATCCCTCACTTCCAGAATAGCAACTCTGGAGAACTGATAAGAGACCATACCACAGTATGGTGGGTAAAGTACTGGATGATGACTGGGTCTGAGTTCCATCACATACACTCCTAGCTGTGACCCTAGGTAAGCCACTTCACATCTCTCTGAGCCTGTTTCCTCATCTACAAAATAAGGGGGTTAGATGAGATCTTCCAGCCCTACATGCTATGGGCATGGATGGTCTGCAGTCTACACACACCAATGTGCTCTCCAAAGCAGCAAAGTAATAAGTGTGAACTGAACCATTTTCCCCCTCGGGTCTAGGAAATGCCTGCCACCAAATGCCTGCATACTGCAGCCTAACGACTGCTCTCTAACTTGTCAAGTTAATATTCTTTTCCCCGATACCTTTAGGAATTAGCAGCCTGGAGGTTTCCCACACACCATCCACTGACTACCCAATACAATCTGAGTCACTAGCGAATGTGTCTCTACAATAGGCTTAGAACTGAGGCCAAAAGCACAGATTCAACAGTGAATGTATTTAATTGCAAATTGTTTTAGCTAAGCAAGTTATACACATTGTTTAATAGCTTGTTGGTATTTGTTGATGCATTGTTAAAAGTGACTCAAAGCAGACATGAGCAAGAAGTTATGGCCTAAGTCATACCAGTCAGGAGGTAGGAAGTGTTGATGCCCAGGTTCTACCTGTTGTCCAGCCCAAGCAGGGCCAGGTAAGACCCATGAACAAACATCCTACCACTGTCACTCCTTAGGTCTTTGTTCATTAACACCCTAGCTAACGTATCATCACTGCTACAATCAATAAGAATTCTAGAGAAAGCCCCAAGAAGACTGTGTGAGATACATTTTGTATCATCAATTTCAATTAGCTTTCCCAGAAATTTGACTTGTCCTGTGCTATCTGCTAAACTTTGTTTAAAAATATCAAGTGTCTATTTAAAAAAAAGATCACTTCTCTTTGTACCCCTCCCAAGTGTCTTGTAGAATGCTATAAATAAAAAATGCTCACTACTTATTAAATCAAGCAATATTTTAAACATGCTAGAGAAGCTTACTAAAGTAACCCTATGATAAATCATTTTACCAACTGAATCTTCATACCCTCATTTATCATTTGTGAAAATTCACATGTTTTAAATCAAGTTTTCCTAAAGTGAAGTACATTATGTTTCTTCTTGAGTGTCTTATGACAATCTCTGAAGAAACTAACTTCTTAAAAATCATTCAAAGCTGACTGAATCAAGTATTCCAGTGTTAGGCCATGCTTTTGACACATTCCTACCACATTTTATAAGAGCCTGTGTTAAAAATAAACTAAAAATACATTTAGGGAATTATATTCTCTCTCTTAGATTAGAAAATGATAAAAAGTTCCTTTAGGACAGTCAGATTAAGACTTAAAAATAAAAACTCCCTGATGCAATAAAATTTGGTCTTTTTAAACACAATATGAATTTCTGGAGTATCTTAAGTCAGATAATAGGATCATGGTCTAAGCCACATAGCCTTAATACTGGCCACAAATTTCAGTGCGGAAAGGTTTCTGCCATCACCTTATATTGACTATGACTCTTCCACAATAAGAGATCACTCTAAGAAAACCACTTAGGTGACAGCCATATGATTATAGCTGTCATGTGATCTAGAAAGTCAGATACATAAATAATGGTACTGCCTATGACCTTCCTTTGTTTTGCACTTTTTAGTTAAAAACAACTAATTTACAAAATTAACTTACTCCCATATAATTTAATTATTTCGGGGTACAAGAATGACTGAAATAAGTAACCACCTATAGCAGATTCATTTTGAAATATCAAAAGATTCTTAAGTTTGTCATTTTTTTGTTGGTTTTCTGGCTTTTTTTTTTCAAGAACAGTAAACACTGGAGGTTTTTACATCTTTATTTACACAGTTCTTAGTTTTAAAAACACATCAGAAAAGGGCCATTTAATATTCTCAAAAGCAGCATTCTGGTTACATATACAACATACAACAACTGTATGTAGTCAGTTAATTTCTTACAACAGAAACCTGAGAATTATTAAATGGCATCAATGTGTTTAGACTAGTCCCTAAACAGATAAGAAAGGCAGACGGATACCCATAGGAAAAACGTGATTATTTTAAAATATTCACTATAATGAAAAAACAAGACTATATTCTGTTAAAATTAGACAATTTGGAATGGAGCTTTTTTTACAGTAAATAAATGAATTTAATTTTACAATTGATTCAGAATCAAAATCTGAGTTTCACAATGAAATGCCCAAATATATACATGCATTTTAAAAGCAGGTAAGCAAAAAATGCTAACTTTCAAAATAATTTTGATTAAATGCTATAGATACATTATCAGCATAATTTTATAGTCCTGTGCTTCAAAGTGAATTTTTGCAAACTATAAAACTAAATTTTAAAAGTATCCCAGTTGCTAACATATGATAAAACATCTGGACTCTGTACCCATGACCTATTTCTGTGCAAAACATACAATATTTTCAAAACTATGTCTTCACTACAATCTATAAAAGGATTTTGATCATTTGATCATTTCCATACGGGGGCAAGTTGCCAGATTTGGAAATAAACAATAATAATGAGCTATACAACAGAGAAGTCACTGTACTTGCAGTAGCGTAGTGAAGCACACGTGTCTGCGGAGTTAGCTGCCAGGGAAGTCATTTGTTCAGTGAGAATCTTGACGATGTTACTTGATGTCTGCACTGAACACAGCATTTAAATACAAAGATGTATTTCATAAGATCGTTAATAAGCACTATACAAAATTGTTTACATCAGAATCTTTGCATCCAACAATAAAATCATTTATTGTATCAAAGGATCAAAATTACTGATGTTAGAAATAACTTAAGATATTGGCATGGAAAGAGGAGTTTAAACAAATAAATTACATCTAAACCAATATCAAATTCTTCATTTAAGTTTATATTTATAATTGAGCAACTAATTCCTTTAAAAAATTCAAATGGTTAATTTAGTGTTACCTAACTTCCTCCTGGTTTTCAAGTGCTAATGACAGTACTATTTAAGTCAGTTTCTTGTCTCAAGAATAAGCTGCTTGTCAGTCACTGGATTAAAACATCATGTAAGAGGAATAACTTCATATCAAATGTGTTGTAGATCGGCTTAAAGTGTGACTCCTCTTTTCAAAGAAGGCTGGAAGGCTAACAAGGGAAGGAGATGGAATGCCCTGTAAAGACAAAAGAAGAAGGTTGAAAATATATTCAAAGATTTTCCGAAAGGTGCTGATTATGGTACTGAACTCTCCTACCTCATCATCAGAATTATGACATTATTTAAGAGAGAACCTTATCCATAAAGGTTTAGAAACTCTTCACTGCAGCATAGACAAGACTATAGCATAGACAAGGCAATTCAAAATGGGGAAAAAGAAGGACAAACTCTGAGGAAACTTGATTTAAAGTATCTTAAGAAAATTAGAACAGGTCAAGAAATATGTGCTTGCAGTTTATCTGAAAGGAGCCCTCTTTGGAACAGACATTGGATTATATGACAGACTAGCTAGCATTAGTCTACAACTTTTTTAATTGTTGGAATTAATGGTGCAGCATTCCTTTGTAGACAATTAGTTACACTTTGGAAATGAGTTTTTACAGCAGAGAGACAATCATAAAGTTGAAATAAGGGGTAGATTCACTGGCATTTTTGAAACAAGCTAAAGAATGTAAGCCATTTCTCTAAAGCAACTGATGCGTGTATATCCAGTCTCTTCACAAGTTCCTAAACAATCCATTTAAAAGATAATGGAGATCTGGATAGGCAGTGGGGTTAGAAGGGTAGCTAGAAAGAGGGAAGCAGGGGAAGGGCAGTGGATTGGAAAATGGGGCTTAGATAATAAATTCCTCCAGTAACAACTTTTGTCATATCTGACAAATATTGGTAAGCCTCCAAACTTCCGGCTTCAAAGATCACAATTAGGTTACAGTCAAATTTGACAACTATAATACAATATCACACATGACCAGGAAAGAAACTCAAAAGCAGGTGTTAAGTGAGGCAGCTAGGTAGCACAGTGTGTAGAACACCAGCCCTGGAGTCAGGAGGACTTGAGCTCAAATCAGCCTCAGTTACTAGCTGTGTGGCCTTGGGCGAGTCACTTAACCCCAAGTGCCTTGCCTTCTCCGCTCCAAAAAAGAAAAAAAAAAAAAGGTAGTGATAATTTTAACAAAAATTATAAAACTACCACTTAAAACAATAAAAAAGAAAACTTCACGTTGAATGGCTCAGTAATATTAAATTAAGCTTTTATTCAATACTCTTACCAAACAAGGAGTGAAATGAAATGAAATGATTAGTTTGAGTACTAATCAATAGTAAAGTTAAAATTCAAATATCTAACCAGTAGAGCTTAAGTTTTCTTTAGGTAAATGTACTATATTATATATTGAGCCAATGCGTAATGCCACAAATATGGCTGTGAAACAGATTTCACATGGAAATCTAGTCTTCACAATCCTTAATAGAAAACTTCCAGGTTTCTTTAATATCAGGAAATCTCAAAACATGCTGAAACTTCACTCTGCTTAAATTCTCTGTGAGTAATGACCAGTGGTGTTCACACAGCTATGTGAATAATGACCGAAGGTGCAAGAAACTCAGCCCAAGAAAATGTGAACCAAGAAATCATGCAAAGCCTCACTTCCCAATAATTGGTAATTCAACAGAAGAAAAATTAGCATCCTATTTTTTTAGAAGCATAAATTCCAAATGGAACACTCCCCAATATAGCTAACTTTAAGGATTTTAGAATTAGCTTCTATCAGTTTTTCCCCAAGTTTTCATAAATGTTATGAGTGACTTAGAGAGGCTTTAGGGTCAACAGATATTCAGAGAATTTTTTTCAGTTTAAAGAGGAACACTTCCCTCTTCTATGAATGATACATTAGTAAGGGAATTAGAATGAAGCAAGGTTGAAGTGAAAAGCTTTGAGAGTGCCTATCAGTAGAGTCTGAGGCATGAACACGGACAGGTTTAACAGATCCAATTACAATATATTTGGGAATGGAAAGGGTCATCTATAAAACAGATGAGGAGGAAAGTTGTTAGTAAAAAGCAAGTAATGAAGAAAAGGAAAGCCACACTTTTTATTCTCCTTTCGTGAATGTATAGGAAATTTAAAAGATCATATTAAAATGTTTTACACAGTTAAAACAATACCTGTAAGTATTATTTTTTAAAATATAATTTTCTGGTTAATTGCCCTGTAATTCAAAGCAGGTGTTGCTATAGTTGCTATGGATATACATAACATAACAAAGTTGTAATCTAGTTACTATGCTGCATCATCTTGTTAACAAAGCAAAGCAACAATCCATCTTGGAGAACATAGATACATTTTGCACATACTTCAGATTAGTAAACCAACTATAACTTCTTGACTTCTTTCTAGGTCTCAGTTGTTTGTTTCAAAGTCCTAGAAATCAACTCAAATGTGTCACAATAATGACTTAAATCCAACGTAAATCAAAGAGGTGGCACCTCACCAAGAACACAGCTATCCCCCACACACTTGAAGTGTTAATAAATATTGGTCTTTAACTGTCCTATATTAGCAATAAATGTCGAATGATTTTATATTAGCCAGATGTGTTTGATAATCTACATCCCATCTGGAACTCCAATCTTATTTTGGAATTCAGCTTCCAATAATCACAGGATTTACAAAAGAAAGTAATTAATATCTACTTGACACCTTCAGCACCTTCCTTGGCTTAGGAAGAGAAAAGGCATCTAGTCATGTTACCATGTGCACTCTGTCCTTAAGTGCACCTCGTCTGTAACAGAGCTGGAATCACACCAGAACCCCTCCCCATCTCCCCAGAAGAATCAACAACAAGCCAGTAAGTGTAGCCCCATGTTCCCTTCCAGTTGATCAACAAAGGATCTGCCCACAACTCTGCTGGTCGTACCAACAGGATGCTGCTGAGATTTTTAAGGCCTGGAAGCAAACAGTAACTGGCAAATTCATCGTGACACGGTCCACAAAAATAAAACATTAAATTCCGTGCCCCCACCACCTTGGTCAGGTCCTGTGCCAAGACTTACTGCTAACGAGGATGTGCTGGTCAGGCGGCTGCCTACATAAGTGTCACCGCTGGAGCAAGGGCTCCTCCCCTCCACGCTGCTCTGCGTGCTTATCAAAGTCCTTCGAAAAGCTCTCTTTGGAGTCTTGGTGAAGGAGAATGCCCTGGTGACCTAGTTATAAATGGAATGGCGATCACTTGGCAAATCTAAAACAGCTGATAAACACCAAATATCACGCACAGAGAAAGGACCAAATGTCCATGTTTAGTATTCTCACAAAGGGCTGGCAGCTCCGGGTCAGCATTATACTGGAGACTTCTCAAAGCACTTGCACATTTAGTATCTTCTTGGGGTCTCATGTCTAGAGGGAGTGCATGAGGCAATCGCCATCCCAGTTTTACAAGTGAGGAACTTAAGAATGAGAGGCTAAATGTCTAGGCCTAGCCCTCCCCATGAATAAGAGAAAAGAGTAATTAGAACACAGGCTTTTTATTTTAATATACCTGAAGGGATATTAAGGGGTGGGGAAAGCAAAGGGAGGAATGTAAAAGGGACTGGAATGGAATGGTGATTTTTAGAGACTAGCAGAACAAAATCATTTTAAAGAGCTCTATGGCAGCTCAGAACTTCATTTCCAAACCCACGAAGAACCAAATTAGTGTTTTCATTGAAGAGAATGACCCACAAGGAGGGCAAGGGCCCAGAAAATAATGTTATATAAAATTACTTTATGCCGCATTTACTATAACTGGCTCAATCAAAACACTCTTTCTATCACTC
The DNA here is from genome assembly GCF_011100635.1 of Trichosurus vulpecula. Lineage (NCBI taxonomy): Eukaryota > Metazoa > Chordata > Mammalia > Diprotodontia > Phalangeridae > Trichosurus > Trichosurus vulpecula. The sequence goes on along the minus strand of NC_050576.1, from coordinate 246,918,816 downwards.
ATTTCTCAGGCTATAGGAAAATAGCTTGGTTACATAAAATCTATCTTGGAAAAAATGGTGATATTATAGTATTATATTCTGGGGAAAAGATAGTGGAGGATACATTTAAGAAGTATGTTACTTTCTTACCCTTTTAGAAGTCTTTTTAATTGCTCTGGATGCCCTACTCAATGTACTATCCATATCTTTTGTATTTACTTCAAAAGATTCTGGATCTGCAGCATAAATAAGGTTTTCCTGTTGAAAAATAATACTTGTTAATAATTTTTCAAGACCATCAAAATTCTTCTAAATTACACTTATGTCCAAAATAACAAGTAGTTGAAAAATAAACTCTACAAGCTTAACAATTTCTATTTTGAAATTTAACTAGATTGGGAAAAAAGATTTAACACATTGCTAGGATTATAAACTAGTCCATCCACTCTGAAAATCAACTTGGAATTCTTTGGAAATGACCAGACTGTCCTTACTCCTCAAGGTATCAATGGGACTAGAAATGTAACAATATTATGAAATCCTAAAAAATGACAGATGTAATGAATGCAGAAAAAGTTGGGAGGACCTGTATGAACTGATAGACAGTGGGCAGAATCAAGGGTACAACATGCACAATGACCAGAATAATGTAATAGGAAACACCACTGAAAGACATTAATGCAATGACCAATTGTGACAAGGCTTAATTAAATAGCTCCCTCCTCTTGGCAGGGTAGAATGAACCGAACAAGGGAAGGTTCTCTATTGGAGGGGATACTGGTACATGACAACAAAGGTGGGGTGTTTTCCTTTTAAAAAACATCGATGGAACATCTTTGGAAAGCAGAGGAGTTCACAATAAATGGATAGTTACAAGGTCTATTCAAAGGGAGCAAATGGAATGCTAGACTTAATTCCATTAAAATGTCTATAATGGGAAAGATACTGGGTTAGACACCGAAGATACAAAAATGGTCTGTAGGAATTTCAAATCTAGTAGGGAAATAAAATATGTCACAATAATAATGCAAATTAAGCTATGAAATCTAGGAGATTTGAAAAGGGATCACTTCTATAAAAATCAGTGAAGGCCTCAGAAAGCTGGACTGAAGGAGTCCAACAGACAGAAATGTCCACGTCTGTTTTGGGCAGGTGGCATGTGATATGTGCAAATGCAACAACGTGGAGATCAAGCAGAACAAAATCATTTTCATGATTTCATGTTTTCAATGTTGCCCAGTTTGGCTGGAGCGCAGTGTGTGTGAAAGGAAGTAATGGGAAAGAAAGCTGGAAATAAAAAGGAATGGAAGGCAAGGCCTGACTTCAAAGAGTTTTTATTTCATTTGTTACAAAATGAGGAACCAATGAAGATTCTTAGACTGCCAGGAAGTCACTGGTGTTAGGAAGGTTACACTGGCAGTGGTATGGTGGATGAATCAGTTTCACTATTTCAACTGTAAGATATTAATGCATAGCTTGTAAGAGCTAAACAAATAAAGCAGCGATTTGTGGACCTAGTCATTTGATACCTGTTTCCCATGCAAAGTTAGTACAAGATTTTGGCAAACCCTACATAATATATTCTCCACTGATATGGAAAGTGCCAAGCTAATAAGGGCAGCTTCTTTATCATTCGTAGAATTCTGAGGGTATAAAGCATCCAGTAGGGGTCACCAAATCTCAATTTACAAAGAAAATTTCTGAAGGATGATACTAAAAGTAACCCAGGACACATAGTTAAATATTTGGTGCCATCCTGTGGCTAACAGGCAAACTACAAAATGCTTCGCAATGTTTTCCTACCAATTTTTTTATATTAAGCAACTCCTATGTAAAAGTCAGACTCCAGTGAAGCTTAGTCCATGAGGCTAGAAATACCAGAGGTGAATGTGGCCCTGACCCTGGCCTGGCCCCAGCAGCTGTCACTCAGGGTGGTGGTACCCAGAGGTACCACAGGAGCAGCTTGCTCAGCTGCTACAGCTCCCCCGCACCAACCCTGGAGGCCTGTCAAATGGCTCCACACCAGGCACAGGTGTGGTTTTACACACAGAACTGACAGCAAAGAATAACCATCCGCTGGGTCACCACTCAAAGGACCACTGGGCTTCCCTCTTCCCTGAAGCATAAAACAATCTCTTAGGGTATTTGCCCATGGAGGTGCTGGGAATTTTTTGCAGGAAAAAAGAAGTGGGAGTCTGAGGAGAAATGGAGGGGAGGGGGCAAAAAGGGGGAGGGAGAGACAACCATTTCAAGAAGACAAAAGGAAGTTTAAAAGGGAAACAAACAAGAAAGCATTGAAAGTAATACATAGAATTATACTTTTTTTAAAAAACAAGCTCTATTCAATAAAAATGCATGGTTTCACTTAGAATCTTTTATTCTGTTCTACTTTGTATGTAATTGTTCTTTTTTTTTTTTGGTGTTTTGTTTTTTGGTTTTTTTAGAATTCTTTTTAATTAATTTTTTTTAAATTGTGGCGGGAAGGAGCACTATGTGGCTTCTGTCTCTCCAGGCCTGAGCCCAGTGCTTTCCACCTTGTTGTTCAGTCATGTCCAACTCTGTGACCCTGTGGACCAAAGTATGTCCAGGGGCTTTTCTTGGCAAAGACACTAGTGTGGTCTGCCATTTCCTTCCCCAGTGGATTAAGGCAAGCAGAGGTTGGGTGACTTGCCTAGCATGTGCCTGAGGTTGCATCTGAACTCAGGTCTTCCAGACTCCAGGCCCAGTGTTCTATCCACTGTGTCATCCAGCTGCCCAGAAAGCACTTCATCCATCCATCCATCCATCCATCCATTATGCCAGACTGGTGATGAAAACCCAGGACAGACCCTGCTTCTCAAGATCTTATACTCTAACGGGAATGGGGGCTGAAGGGAGATTAATAATAACAACCGAAGCGCAATTACGTAGCACTTTAAGATTTGCAATTTGTTGTCCACCTGTCAAGTCATTTGACCTTCACCACCCTGGGAAGAAGGGGCCATTACAATCCTCATTTTCCATATAAGGAAACTGAGGCTTAGAAAGTTTAAGTGAGTTGTGTAGGGTCACACAGGGCTAAGGAGGTATCTGGATCAGGATCTGAACTTGGCTCCTGCCTCCAATAGCCCTCTCTTTCCTATGCCACAACAATATAATTTTATGAGGAAGAATGGATTAAGCAAAAAGGAGTGTCTAGGTAAAGTGCTAGGAGGCAAGTTAGAATAGGAGGTTCAGGAGCAGAGGTAGCCCCAGCTTTAAAAGGCCTTCAGGAGATCAGATGAGCACAGGCACAGCAGGAGGGGCCAGAAAGCCATCCATCGGAGCCAAGCACAGGCTATAAGACAAGGAGCAGGAGATTAAGGGAGGCTGCGGCATTCACATTCTATTCAAGAGGCATCAGGAGCCCCTGGCAGGACCCAAGGGGCACCAAGCAGAGCTGCTGCACTGAGACTACTGGAAGAAGGATGACTTAGAGACAGCAGCAATGCTAGTTAAGAGGCCACTTCGATAGTCAAGCAGAAAAAAAGAGGATAGCAGAGGGGCAGAGAGGAGGAACATTTCAGGGCACCGACAACACCAGAGATCTAACAGTGCAGGTTACACCTCTAAGCAGCGCTGGGGCAGTTCTCTGAGACAGTCCTCCTCCCGAGCCTCTCTAGGCGTTTAAGCAGAAGAGCCCTACCTACTTTCCTTGATGAACACAGACAGAAATGATTCTGCCATAAGCAACCTAGAAAACACTGCTAAAGATTATGAAGTCCTGGGGCAAAGAACCTGAAGACCATAGGCGGACAAGTGGTTCTTCATTACTTAAGACCTAGGAAAGCCTAAGTCGGAAAGTACAGAAAGGCAAACTTGGGAAGGGAAGAGCTGGTTAAGAAGGTGACCATGGCTCCTCTCCAGGGATGGAAAGCTCCTAATAAGGAGTAGAAACAAAGAATTCTCTCCTGCAAATTTAATCAAAACAGCTTTAAACTGAAAAGGAAAAGAGGGGAGAAAACTACACATATGTGAGCACTGCGCTAAAAACCACAGGGAAGATCTACAATGTAGAATGAAGAAAGGGAGCAAACAAACTCAGAAGTTCAGAGAAAAGAAACCCAAGAAAGGATTTAGTAATTCAAAAAAAAACCCATCTATGGCCTTATATGTATATCATCTATAGACAGGAGTAACAAAGATGATGAATTGGAAATCCCATGCAAGGAGGCAAGTTAGATTTTACAGGCATCCCTGAGATGTAGTAGGATGAGAGCCATGAGCAGAGCATGGCTTTCTTACTTAAAAACTCCACCACCACAAGACTTGTTTAAAAAAAAAAAAGACAGAGAGATGAAAAAAAAAAGAGAGGAGTGAATAGCAGTGCATATTAGGAAAATATATTTATGTATAGAGCTCAAAGAACCAGAGGGAAGGGAAAGATGGAAGAGAATATGTGAAGGTTAATGGAGGCCCAAAGAGAACTTGACATAGTATATTAGGGAACGTGAAACTCCCCTCATGTGCCCAGCACTGTGCTAAGCACTTTACAATTATTATCTCATTTCATCCTCGCAACTGCCCTGGGAGGTAGGTCCTGTGATTATTCTCATTTTACAGCTGATGAAACTGAGGCAGACAAAGGGTAAGTGACTTGTCCAGGATCACAAGGCTAGTAAATGACTGAGGCCAAATTTGAACTTGAGTCTTCCTGACTCCAGGTCCAGTGTTCTATCCATCGAGTAACCCAGTTGCTTTTGTTTCTAACCTAGATAGAAAAGGGGAATAGCTAAGTCTGAGGAACAAATCCTAAGCCTGGCACAGAGGCACAATCTAACAGTGATAAGGGACTTCAATGATCTGGATATCTGCTGACACACTGACAAAAGTAAAGCAGCAGCAATGACTTCCTGACTTGTCCTTAATGACACCTTTTCCTACAAGGAATGGATGAACCAATGAGAGGAAATTCTATTCCCAATCTGCCTCTACTAACATAGAAAGAGAGACTGCTCCATCTTAGAAGGTGACAGGGAAGAAAGAAGCTGGGAATGGGCTGACCTGCCCCCAGAGACTGAGAGAACAGATTTCAAAGGACTCAGAGAAGGTGCAAGTAATATCCTACAGACACAAATTCTATAGAAGACAGTCCATGAAGG